>NW_019417106.1:0-127581 GCF_000390285.2 Anoplophora glabripennis
CAGTTAATAACCAGCAGGGTATCCTGATCTTATTCCGTTAGATTTTATTCTCAAGTGATATCATGATGGCGTCACAAGTCATGCAAATTCAAAAAATCCTCTTATTTTAAAGAAGTCAATAAATGCACATTTTTTTTTCAAATTTTAATCAAAGGACGAAAAAGATATTAAGATGTCTCGTAAATGACACCTGTAGTAGGTGTTATAAAGGGGATAAAAATGTACACTTAAAAATAAACACAATTTTTACCTAAATGATGACAAAGATATTAGAAGTAACTGAGAACTTTTCAGTGTATAACAAATGTTATTGATATTTTTGAAAAAATACATTTTTCTATAAAACATCTGTACCTTTAGAAAGATTTTTATTATTTTTCCAAACGTACGTTTTCGTATCACCCTAATACAAGCGCAAAGTTAAAATCTTATTTTAATAAAAAGTGAAGGAAATGAATAAACAGAACAGCTATTTCTTTGTATGTGCATTTCATATTATCTGTCGCTTCGTGCAACAAAGTATTGTGTGTATGATAAAATAAACGTCCTATCGAACAAGGAAACTGGGATGGTTTCCGATGGTGAAATTGATACAATGAAAATATACTCATTTCTATATGTAAAAAAGCAGGAAACTATACCTACAGAGTGTCCAACAAATGATGGTCAATTTCTTGAATACGGGTTAAGCATTTCAAAAGAAGTATCACAGGTTTATATATGTTGAAAATAAATAAAATTTATCGTTATACGCGTACTTCAAATAGCACAGCGTTTAGCAAAAAATTGACCAAGTTTAATGAAAAAAGTTATAACGAAAAATCGATTTTCATCAACTTTCAACTTCAAGACCAAATAATTCTCTCTACAGGGTCAGCCAGAATAAAACAAAATTATATAAACTTGCATCGTTATTTTTGCAAATCTTACCCAAATGCGATAGATTGTCCATCATTTTCCTGGATACCCTGTATATTCTCTTGCTTATAACAGATGAAAATTATTTTTAATTCTTATTAAAATAAGCTAAGTAATTTACAACTTTAATTTTTTATGATAAATACATATAGGTATCTCTATCTCAGATACGAAAATGGAAATAAGCAGAAATGTAGGTATCCTAATTCGCGCAAAAATTTAAATCATACAATGTGGACAACGGAAAGGAAACAAAATTTCGATAAAGCGCACATGCGCAATAACTGTGCCACCAATGCCACCATTGTTAAGTGAAATTCAGTCTAGTATTTCGCATTGCGTTGCGTCTTTGTCTGTGTGGTACGTGATAGGTGTATAGTGTAGTCATTGGATTGGTTCCGTGTCCTTGGGTTGTACAGTTTTGTAACGCAACGTTTTTTATGCGGAAAAGGAGCTAGAAATATTTGACAGTTGGTGAATTGTGCTTTTGTTGAGGACACAATATTTTCTACTTCTACTAATAAATATGGCCAATTTTAAAGTATTTCTTTTGGTTTGTGGGGTGATAGCAGGTGTATGTGGCTCAGGTATGTATTTAGGTTACAAGTACTTACAAAAATATGAAATAATGTGTATGAACAATCATTTCTGAAACGATCCAGAAACGTTTATTATCCAATTATTCTAATTTGCCCAGTTATAAAACCAAATATGATGCGGATATTATTAACCGCATGCCGAGAATAATAAAAAAGATGGATTCTAGTGAATTCAGATCTAAATTACGTAAATGTAGATATTCCAGGAATTATTGCATCGCCATTTACTTTTTCTCCCCTTGATATTTATAGAGAAATACATATTGATACCTACTTCATAATAATACCTAGGTATTTACTTAACAAGATAAAGTGAGAATTCACCATAAATAAATACTGGTGCACGTTTTTATCAAGATGTGTACAATATTCTTTGTTTGCAACACAGATAAGGAAGTAAATTTATAACTTAAGGGGGAACTACATACACAAAATCAACTATTGAGTTTATTAATAGCAAAAAAATACCTATTGACTGGGTACCTACTATATGACTTTTTCTCAATGATTTTAATCTATGCATTTCCAATTGAGTTTTATTGAAAATATAATCTAATATAAATTTTATGTTTTGTGTCACACATTTTCCCTTATCAAACCAAGTACCTATTCTATTTTGATATTAACTTATTGGTTACCTACTTAGTTAATTATGCAATAATATTTTTTGTTTATAGTTTAGTAAAAACTTGTACGTTTGTGAAGAATATAGGTAATTTTTAGCATTTTCCTGGATCACCCTTCCTTAAAAAATTATAAACCTTGAAAATTATTTAATTCTTTTGTTTAAGATAATCTGTCACTAAATTATGATATTTCAATGAATTTTGGTTTAATTTTTTGGGGTAGCCAAAGATGAACAGAGGTTTATTTTTTTTTATCTAAAACGGAGGGGTCGCTAAGTCTTTGTCTTTGTCTTGTTTTTTTTTATATTTGGAAATTTTGACAAAATGCAGGTGTTTGTTGAAAGAAGTATATTCGTTGCATGCTGCTAAATGCATTGTTCCAGAAAAAAATCATTTTCAATCTTGTGCTGCAGCCATCAGTTACAAACAACTGAGTCATTATTAAAGAGAGTATTTTACTCTAATTACACTTCTTTTTGTTATGATTTACTGAATGATATTGGTCATTTATATACTTTTTATCTAAGTAGGTGTTGACTTTTGAATAGAGGTAAGTTGATTTAATTTAAGAAAAGGCTTTACAAAGCTACAAATTTAATAACAGGGTGAGGTTTAATAATGAAACGTTAATAATAAATCGGTTGTCTGCATTTTTCAAAACTTCTACTAATAAAAAAATATAAAAAAAGGGCAAATGACTGTTGCAGTGGCTTCTATATTTTAGATAAAAAAAATCTTCAGCAATCCCAAAACCCTCCAATATCAAATTTTATGAAATAATGTTAAAATGTGACTTGTTTTAAAAAAGGTCCCTAACTTTTTAAGGCAACAAAGATGTAAATTGACTTATTTGATGCTACTCTTGAGATGTCGTCCATTCCTGCATATTTACAAATGTGATTGCCACAAAAATGAATAATTCGTTTTTAAAAGTACTAGGAAAAAGGTTCTAGCAAAATGTTGCAAATACAATCATCATCAACTTTTCTAAAAACGGAATAAAACAAACTCCAGATTGGACTCCAGTTTTTAATTTTCTTTAGCGAACCATAAATTATTCTTTAGCTGAATCATCAGTTCCTTATGTTGTCTGTGCTTCCTTAGAAAAAAACCTGAAATTTTTATTTCCAGTGTTACTTGCTTAGCGTCACATTAATGCAGAAAACTAAATCAATTTTTATGTTGAAGGTAGAAAAAGTACAAAGATAATATTCTTTCTAACAAGCCATCCAAAATGCCATAACAATTTACTTTTTTTAGAATATTAGACACATGTTTTTTTTTGGCAAAGCAATTTACAGTAACTAAATATGACCATCAGGAAATTAAAAAGAAAGAAATATTACTTCATACAAAAAAACATAACAGCAGCAACTAATTAAAGTAAGTTATTAGGTACCAACTATATTTGTTGAAATACCTATGATATATTACACAGAATATATATATATATATATATATGTTTGTTTCATAATTTCCTGATCGTGAACTTGATTAAAAAATTAATATCATTAGTCAATTCGGTACCGAAAAGTTCGTTTAGAAAGGGTTATAACTTTGAAATTATTACAAGAATTACTTTGTAATTCGAAAACAAATGAATATACCAATTAGCTAATTGGACAGCAAAATTTTTGTTGTAAATTGAACTGAAAATGTATAATTAGTTTTTTCATACATATAGTAAGTTTTGAGATTATATTGAATTTGACTCACTTGTCAGTTACATGTGTTGATATTTAAAAAAATTATTTAAAAAATACGGCTTGTGTGACTGGCTATCATTCAAAAAGAGATTATATGATTTCTAACATTTAGGTTCACATTTAAATTATTCACCATTGTATTTTCATCCAAGGAAGCTATCCTTGAAATGTGACCCTTAAATTTGTGAAAACCTAACTTTTAAATATTCATTTCCTAATATTTGTTTGTATTATTTTTTTTTTTTTGTAGGGGATAAACTTGATCCAGAGCCACTTCATACAAGTCCATTAATACCTCCCCAACCTACCTCTACACCGACATCCACAACTCCACCTCCAACATCTACAACCTCTGCGACAACCCCTAAAACAACTACCACAGCACAACCAACAACACCCTCTACAACAACAACGTCTAAGCCTACATCAACCACACCTAAGCCTACATCAACCACACCTAAACCTACATCAACCACACCTAAGCCTACAACACCAACTCCAACACCAACTCCTGCTCCTGGACCAGTGGATCCAAAAGTAGCTAACTGGACGGTGAATTATGCTAATAGCAACCGAAGCTGCATTATCTTATTTGTGGCCACGCAGTTCGAAATCCTGGATTCAAACAAAACAAAAGTCAATGTACCTGTTGATGCGACTGCCAGCGGCTCCTGTGAGGGAAAGGATGTGCAGACACTGACAGTTTCGTGGGGTCAGAACAATTCATTAGAATTAGATTTTGAAAAAAACAACTCAAATAAATTTGATCTGAACCGCATCGTTTCTACTCTCAATGTTTCAATAAATTCAGGTAAGTACAACATTCTATAATCATATAAAGATAGGTACTGGAAAATTTTGTTATGGAATTTCATTTGTTCTATTTTTGTTTAATGATTATTTTAGACATACAATTTTTTAATGTTTTGTGTCTTATCATCTCTTTATTCTAGAAATTTTATATCTAATTTCATGACTAATCAGAATCTGTTTTGAATGTTTCAACGCATTTGTTCTAAAAGTTTGATAAAATATCATATTGCTCATTTAATTATATCAATTTATTTTATTATACTTTTGTGTTATCAGAAATGATTTCATATGTTATTGAATGATGATGATTATTAAATATAACAATATATCTGTTTTTAATGCATTTCAAATTTTTTTATAATGGTCTGCATGCAATGAAAACTAATCAATAATTTAACTATTTACAAATTTATACATAATTACACTTGCCAGAAACCTGTTAGACTTTCTAATTTGTATCTAAAATTTAAAAATGGATTCTTATAGAATTTGATATAGAGCATCTCAAATATAAGAATGCAAAATATGTATTTAAAACTTTTGACAAATTAACATCCAAAAAATTAATAGGATTTTCAGCTGAAAATAATGAGTATTAAAAGATTTCCTTCAAGGAATAGGTATATAAAAATGGCACATAAATATAAAAAGTTTAAAATAATAAGATAAATATGAAATGGCTACTTAGCAGTAGGTATTTCAGTAATTTTTGATTATTTCAGTCCCCAAAGTGTACAAGTTGTTCCACCAGAAAACGGAATTTTCAACACCTCTGGAAAATTCTTACAAATGTGCCCATCAACAAACATTGAATTTGACAGAAGAAAATTCAAATGTCACCGTTGCATATCTTCATGTGAGCCACCTTCAGTACCAAGCATTCCGCAACTCAACAGAACACAAATTTGACTCAGGTAGTACCAAAAATGTTATTACATTTATTCTAAACGAATCAAATTCAGGGTGTAACATTTATATGGACTTTTACCTCTAAAAACAAGTTTTCCTAAATTGTATCGTGAAAATTGAATATTTTTAAAACCATTTTCATAATTTTCATGCAATATTTTGATATTTTATAGTTAATAACTAACCAATAAATGTATTTAAAAACAAAATCACAGTAATACTGAAAACCAAGTAGCTGACTGAATCATGTTTAAATTAATTTTCAAAATATTTCAAAACGTATAAGACATTATTTTGTCACTTATGCCTCTTTCTAGTACTAATAAATAATAAAATGAATATAATAATTATAATCCCATTGATTAGCCCAGAAGTCAGAGACTTGTGTGGGAAAGGGTACGGCATATTATTATTCAGTGGGACGCATTTGCGCCTAGGAACAACTTACATAGGTAAACACTAACTACCACTCGGGAGTGATGGAAACCTAGAAAATTTCATTAATTACGGGATGATCAAACATCTACTAGTATCAGTATCTTGCATTGATCCAATGTTCCTCCACACTACGATACCCGCAGGGAGGATGCCTAATTCCCCTCTACAAATATAGTTAATCTATCCTCTTACAGCCAGGGGATTGAACCCGCAACAATGGCATTCATCGATTCAGGTCCTGACGCCTTAAACCAGTGGGCCACCAACTTATCCACAGATTATACGTTTACAATTTTTTGTCCTTTTGTGGCCACCGTCTCTAACAGAAAATACATGTCAAGTAAACATACAGCAGCGCACTTTACTGTAAGAATTTACATTAAAAAAAATTCTCTTCTAGAACCACAAGTCCATCTCCACATCTTACTTTGCTTTTGCCTTTTGTATAATGAGCTTAATTAGTGTGCTAATGAAGCATGTTCTCCAATAAGCAACAGATAAAAAAGAAATCTACAGCATTACAGTTAGTTGCGCTAGAAAAATGTTTGAGGGGAGCCAGCCATTATTCTTAGTACCGCTAAACACTGAAATAAACAACTTTATATGCTTATTCACTTACATTGCAGGAGACACTTCACAGAATGCCACTTTAAATTTTACTATAAAGTTAAACTTAATAAAACACAACAGTAAAAACTAAAACTTAACACGGAAAATCGGTTCGGTTACTATTGTACACTCTGTTCATAAAACAGAATATATTCAATCGATCTCAAAATTTATTTTGTCTCCTTCAAAATAGGCCCCATTTGAAGCAATACACTTTTTCCAACGAACAACCCATTCGTCAAAGCACCTTTTAAAAGCATATTCCCGTATGGACTTCAACTCCTTCAGCGATTTTTGTTTTGTGTCTTCCATTGACTGGAAACGTGTTTAACAAAGTGGTAATTTGAGTTTGAGAAATAGAAAAAAAGTCAGCGGTAGCTGCTCAATGACATTGATCGAGTTTTTGGACAAAAATTTATTTGCAATTATCGCTTTATGTGATGCTGTATTATCGTGGTACAACAAAATCCAAGAATTGTTCCATAAATCTGTTTTTTTTTTATGTGGATACTCTCAAATGCCTCATAATGACTTTAATTTTTGATCGACTTTAAGGTGATTCTTTTGGTTTTGGCTCATTAGAAAAGTGCCATTCGGAAGCTTGTTGGCCGACTTGCATGTCATACTCCTGACCCATGTCTCATCTTCCATTACGATGTGTTCCATAAATGTAGAACCCGAATTAGTTTGTTCAAACACGTCTTAAGTAACATGTTAGGGATGCTCTTTTTGAAGGGAATTCACCCTTTTGCAACCAACCGTGCTGCAGTGCGTGTTACACCTAAAATATCAACTAAATTGGTGCAATCTGATTTGTGAGATATATTTGGTCAAAAATAGCAAAAATTCACGAAGAAGTGCTAGAAAAAATACAAAAAAAAGTTTTCTATATTCAAATGTTCATTTATATGGTTAAGATCCCGCCGAACGTGAATCCGCGGTCATAATTGGTGGTTTTTTTTCTAACCAAAAAAAAAAACGGGTCAATTACTGACCTTAATTCAGGAATTTTCAAAAAATAACAGATTCGCACCAAATTTGGTATGCGGGGGTTTTCGGGGTCACTGATTACGAATCTGAGATCACATTTACAAAATTCGTGTTTAAAAATTTAATCACCTATGTACTTTATTACCTGAGATTAGGCAGAAAACCCATGAAAAGATCTTTTGCAACAAAGAACAAGATATATCCGAAAAGAAGGTTAAAACATAATTGGGTACCAGGTTATAAAGTAAACAAATATATTACAAAATTAATTTCGCAATTCTGATCTCGAATTCTGACATAATAAGCGACCCTGAAAAACCCCGTATACCAAATTTGGCAATAATATGTTATTTATTGAAAAATTGGTCGGCCATCTAGGATCCGCCATCTTGAATTTTGCAAAATTGACCTCGGATCCGTGATCAGCGACTCCGAAAATTCCCGTATACCAAATTTGGCGCGAATCTGTTATTTTTTAAAAATTCCTGATATCTGACCCGTTTTTTTTTTTGAGGTTAGAAAAAGAACCATCAATTATGACCACGGATTCACGTTCGGCGGGGTCTTAACCATATAATATAAATGAACATTTGAATATAGAAAAAAATTTTGTATTTTTCCATCATCTTTTTGTGAATTTTTGCAATTTTTGACCTGTTTTTTGAGGTTAGTAAATTCCTGTGATGTGACAGCTCAATTCTGACACCGGATTCATGATCAGGAGGTAAAAATACTACGGATAACATATATCCCATGAAAAGTACAGACAACTTTTTTTTTGTGTGGCTGTGTAATTTCTTCACTTGAAAATGTTGAATAACCACATGGCAAATCATCAACCACTTCTCGACCATGTTTGAATGCTATGCACTGTATGTTTGAGTTTTCAATAAAACTGAATTACCATACGTCTTTCCCAACATTTTTAAATTACAAATTTTGGATACTTTTTTGACAGAATGTACAATCACTTCTAACTGATAAACTGAAAACTAACTGAAGCAGAGAATCGAAAATGGACAAATACCATTCTTAATACACCGAATTAACATTGGCCATTTGTTTTTTTGCCCACTTAACATCCTCTTGTCACTCTTGTTTCTCTTGTCGTCTCATGCATGTCTCATATGCATATGTCGTCATATATTAGGACTATTAGGAGGATATGTAATTTACCTAAACTATGTTAATATTAGAGATCAGTGACATTGAGATTCAAATACTAAATACAATGCTTTAAAAAAATAGTAAAAAATACTTTTTATTCAAAATTTGAAATCGTTTTCAAAATTTTTCAAATCTATCAGACAGCAAAGAATGATTTTAAAATAAAAATGGGTTGCAAATAGTTAATATTTAATAAATTATGCTGACAGTATTCATTTTTAAACAATAGAATTTTTTTAATATTGGGTGCTTCATCTACATCAAGAAAATATGGTGAGTGACTTTAAAATTACATGTCACAAAGTCATTTAAAAGCAATCTTTTTATACAAAATTATTTTCCATTACATTTTGGCTCTGCCAGTGCATTAGATTTTAAAAGAATAACAGGTGACACTGATAAACAGCAACATACTCCCGTCTATGTGAGATGCATAGTAATGGTGTAGACAAGAATTTAACTAGTTTAAAAAACGAATTATAACACCATTTATTTTATTGAAAAAAAAATGTATATTTGTGTTGTGCAGAACATTTGCTATTGCCCAAAAAAATCTGACGCCTACTTAGAATTACACCCTGTATACTTTTTAAAATATGATCGAGGCCATATTTTTTCCATCGTTTTAAATTATGTTCAAATTTGCAGCTTTGGATTGTGAAAGTTCTGTGACCCCTGACGTGGTCCCTATCGTCGTGGGATGTGTACTGGCCGCGCTGGTAGTAGCGGTGCTCGCAGCCTACCTCTTTGGAAGAAGACGTTGCCAAGCTCGCGGTTATCTATCAATGTGAGTTTAAAAAAACACTCCAAAGCTCACATATAGGGAGCCCAAAACACAATATTTTCCTTTGTTGGTTTCTGGTTAATTTCATCCCCTATTATCCCGCTTGACAAAAAATTTGTACGATTTTCCTCAGTGTCCTTTCGGATTGCCAAAACAGCTCCCTATTAACCTTTTCGTAAAAATCTGATGTTTTGAAAAATATTAATGTCTCGAATTCTTTCTGTTAATCATGTATATCTTGTATTTTTAGTAGAGTAACTGGTGGACATAATTTTTTTAAATCTATATATTTTAACTCGGTTCTGTATGCTTATTTACACAGCCCATTTGGCAATATGCATGGTTAATATAAATAAAAAAAAAATCTTAGATTTAGTTTAGGTGATAGAATCATTATTTTTGAACAGTTTTACTACTATCTTTTGATGTAATAGCCCCTAAGCAAATTGGATAGATTTTAGTTAGTACGAATTTCGACAATGTAATAGTGAAGAATCAAAATCTGAGTAGGTAGTTTAGACGAGTTTAGTTTTTCGGTTATTATTGACAAGTAATTTTATGTTTCGTGAAATCAGGTTAAAAAGTTTCATGATTTTTTAAGAGTCGCTTTAAATTGCTTTTTCACATTGCACTAATAGAGTACTAGTTTGATATGTAAGTTACAGAATACATCGTATTCCCATAAATAATAGTTTGTCTGGAACTGGAACTATTTAGGGGAAAAAATATTTCATTTGTTCTTCTGGATGCATATTCTGATTATGCAGAATTTTTCATTTATGTCTACATTTTGTCCCATTCAAACACCTCAATAATGAAAAGTAAAAGCAAAAAGGGAATTGTAGATCACCCTGTATAATTACGTATAATAGATTATGGATCTTGGTAATGGCTCAAGTTTTAATTTAATAAATATTTGGCTGGTCAAAAAGATAATATTAAAAAATTACATTTCACAAAATATTTTTAATAACATAATTATTTATTGGTGGTTTCTAAGAAAATAAAAGTTATAAGCTCATTTACTTGTATTTTCTGATATTAATAACTAACAATAAAAAAATAATATTAGTACTAACAATTTAAAAAAATCATGAAACTTGTAATAAGTATTGAGTTATATGTATTTTTTATCAATAATGGAGGTGCACTTTTCAGTTAGAAAACGTTAAGATTTTGCAGATTTTGAATTAGAAAAAAAAATTTTTTTTTTTGGAAACAAACTAGAAGTGGTGTGGAACAAATATATTTTTTGTAAACTTGCCGTTTTAGGAGGTGTGAAAAAATTGGGTAGTTCTTTCGTAAGATAATCAATAATCGTATTAAGTTAGGTTTTAACAGATGTTAAAATGCTTTTTTGTTAGTTTTGATAAAGTTGTGTTAAATATGAAATATTTTTATGCTAGAAATATTCGGTCTAACAGATTAAATATATTGGCTGTGAGAGCTGTAATTTTCTGTGTAAATGTGCAAAAATGTTTAAAATAAATTGTGGGATAAAATGTGTGTTTTCTTCCTCCCTGTCTGTTTTGCTAATTGGAGTGTTTGCCACTAGTAACGGATAACGCCTAGTAAAATATATGCACTGTCTTTTTTAAATGCTTAATTTTGTATGTGCCTACGGTGTGATCATTTTCAAATTGTGGAACTTCAAAAACCCACTTTAAATGAATTTTAATCTTTTACGAGGGTTGCCTTTTATATTTCGGGAATGGACGATCCTAGTGCTGCCAACTGACAACCAACGTCCGTATTGAAAAATTCCATTTTGTCGATATACTTACCCGGAACGTTTTGACACACAGGCGCTATTTGTGCTGTTTACAGTGACTTGAAAAATTTTTCTCGGCCAAAAAATGGAATTAAGTCGTGAACATTGCAGTGCGACTTGTTTTTTTATTCAACTTGATGATGAAAAATCGTGTCCATGGTTCGCTCACTGACGCTCATCATGTGACTTATCGTAAGATTGTGGCATACTTGGGCATTAGTGGGTCCAACATAAATTCAGATAATACTCGCACCCATGGCTAGAAATTGGCCTCAATGATTTGGGATCGAGAGGTATTATCCCGCCTCATCTTCTATAGGCCTGGACAGCCTTCGTAGGTGGGCCTCATCCGTCGTCTACCCTGACCGCAAATGCGGCCGGTGTAGGCGCTTTGTGGGACCTCCTTTCGTCCTGGCTGGGCCCCGCCGATTAGGGCCCTTTCTTCTGGCGCTCTTCTTGCTTCGCCGGCTCGTCTGTGTGATAGTGACTGAAGTTGGAAGAACAAATAAGAAATACCAAAACTTTCCAGGAAGGGTTTCAATAACAATAAAAACAAAACAAACAAAATAACTATAACACAACCGACTCGAACAAACATTCATTTACAAGCGACAACGTTTCGAGATTCAGGGAAAAATTTGGAAAGACTATTCATGATTACATTAACCCGAGACTCTAAAATTAAAAAAAACTGCACAGTATGGAATCCAATGAGGAGCTGGCTTTTTTTCAGATATCTCCTGAATTCGACACCTCGCTTTGACACATCCATTTCTTGGGTCCAGAAGTTTCTGTTCTTATCTTATTGGTGGGCTCCTTGAATATTGGGGGTTGAAATGGCTTTACTGTACCATGTTAGTACCTAATTGGTTGAATTTACAATTGTATGGATAATTCTGAGACGAAACTGAGCTTACAGGTAACCCTACACCTTCCTCTTGTGACTCCGTATAATCTATTCTTATAGCTTGGAAAATCCGCCTAAAAACCAGCTTTTTAATCTATTATTATTTTCCTCACAACATTCTAACAACTTACTTAAGTATCTTGGAATTCCTACGTTTTTCGAATGTACTGTGACTAAACTGTCGCTAACACATGCCCAAACATGGCCCTGACTGTGAAAGTGAACTTGTTCAAAAACATTGCTAAATTTCATGGGGCCTTCTCTGAAGGACGGCTTTGCAAATTTATTACACTCGGTGACAAACGGCACTAGTCTCGACGACTTTTATGGCGACGCTAAAACTACTTGAAAACCCTTAACTTTTCAATAATTATTGTTGACTGAAATATTTTACTTTCTGAATTGGACCATCCGTTCCGAGAACTAACAAACTACCACACATCCCGCTTTTGTTACATTTCAAAACACGTCTATGACATGACAACAGGTGACGAATCATGAATCTATGCATATGAGCCTGAATGTAAGCAAGCGATTGTGTGGTCTTTCAAGATGGGCCAAATCCAACAAAAATTGTTCTTGCACGAAGTACTTTTAAGCAACAAAAAAACCAGATATGTAGTAACTGTACCGTTAGTGCAATGTCAGACGGTCAATTTTAAATGGTACACAGCCTATTGTCTTCGGGAAAAATAAAGGAAACCAACCACTGAAGACGCACCATTTACAACCAGGACAATACGAGCTCTCACAAATCGACTCGAATAAGAGATTTTTTGAGAAATGAAATAGTCGAATTGATAAGTCATCCACCATACAGCCCTGATTTGGCACTTAAATGACTTTTATTCCTGCACATCAAAATGAATTATGAGATCAACGTTTTTCGACGCCTGAAGTAGCAGTTGATGCATTCAAAATGCATGTTTTGGGGGTACCTCAATCAAAATGGAAAAGTTATTTGAAAATAGGTTCAAACACATGCAAAATTGTATTAATCTAATGGAGAATATTTTGTAAAACAATAAAACCATATACGATTATTAATTTCTTTTTTTGTTCTCTATTCCCGAAATATAAAAGGCAACCCTCATATGTACAAGTTGTCCGAGTAGATTTTAAAACTTTTGTGAAGATATAAGCCCTATATTTACTAAAATTTACACCAAAGAGGGAATATTTTTATGAAAAAAAAAAAAAATTAATTTTGCTTGTCTGAATAGCGGTTAAGAGAAGATTTTTAGTTTAGGAAAAAATGAAACATTTTTAATCAGCTATACTAAGATACATTTTTCGAGAAATGTGGAACTTTTAGCTTATTGCTTTAGTATTATAAACATTAAACAAAAGCAAATATTAGGACAAATCATTGAAAATTTTGTTATGGAAGTTAATATTAACTCTATTAATAATATCTACTGATAAAGAAGTATTCTCATTAAAATATGTCTAAGGAACTCATGCTAAAAATAAAAAACCACCACTATAAAGGAAATGATAAATCAAAAACGGACTCTTCAGTTTTTTATATTAATTTTATTTCAATACTTATTATGGAAATTTAAATTTTATCAAAATAGATGAAAACTTCAGGATTTGGCCAATAAATCCTCATATTTCTTGAAAAATATAAGTGCTTAATGGTTGCTGAATAAAATAAAGCCATTTTCTTCTAAAAAATTGACTAATATATTTATTAGGCTGCATTTATTTGTTAATCAGAGGAGTAAAAATTAATAGAAATGTTTTTATTGGAAAAATGTATTAAAAAATATTTACACTTGATGTCAACATTTAAACAGTATGGACAATGTAGTGCAGTAGTACAAAAATGTACTTCTTCCCTTTTTTATTAAAAAAAAAGTAAAATCTCTATTTACAACATATTTGAACCATTCTGAAGTAATTTTTTTTTCATCGCTTGAGGTCAAATTAAATTAAATTAACCCAAAGTTGTTTCATTTAACCATTAGAGGGTATCAAACAAGTTTTTTCTGAACAACTGTAAGTGCTTCACAGATGTCACTTTTTAATGTGGGAACAGAAGCAATAATTGTATTTACAAAAATTCAAAAAAGTATCCTATATCAAACAAATAGGGTCATATTATTTTATAGACAGTTGCATTTTTCATTTTATTCTAAATATAGAGATTTTTTCCAGTTTATAATCTCTAGCAAATTGTTTATGTTTCTAACATTTTTTTAATAATTAATTATATTATTGTCAAAAATTGGATTTATTTGATAATAAAATTCAATTTGGTTAAAAGAAAAATATTATTTGCACTCGTCTAGATAATCCTTATTCTGAAAAGTATGAACAGTAGTTTCTCATAAAATTAATCTAATATAATGTTTGTTTTTCAAGGAAGACGATTACAGAGACATTCGAATTTGATAGTCACAATTTGCAGAATAAGAGAAACCCGAAATGTGTGTGATCATCATTATTTTTATATAAGAATTCGCTAGAGATAAAAGCCTAGATAAATGTCCATGCATATCATTAGGAGAAAACAAAAACTTATAAGTTCATCCACAAGAAATTAAGCTTATTTGTTTACTAATATGTTTCCTATTTCTATGTATGAAGTTATTTCTGCTACAAAGTTAAGAAGTGACATGCATACATTAATATTAGCATAAAATTCCATTTAAATTGGACAAAATTATTTAGTGTTATTTAGAGAAAAGAAACTAAAATATATTTTGGTGCCCTCTAATGGCTAAACGAACCGAATTTGGATAATAGAGGTAAGTTTAGCTAAATTGTCTTATTTTGATCTCCATGAATTTCGTGATTCTATGTACATGGAATATTGATCAGGTTGCACCTTATACATTGTTCCACGGTCGTTACAATGGAAAAGAGAGAAAATATTTTTATTTTTCATTTAAAAATTTTTGCTTGTCTTTAAAATGCGGTTGGCATGGAAAACTTTCATCTTGCATGTGATCGGAAAATCGGTAAATATAAAAATCGCTAAAGAATCAACTGCCTTTGTTTTTAACAATACAGAAATATGTTATTAAGGGCAGTTGCTTAGAATAAAAATTTATATTATAATTTCAATTTGTGTGAATCAGCCTACTTTGATAGAAACGTACAGTAAAAAATTTTTATTGTTCATTTTACGAGGAAAAGGCATTCTTGATTAAAATTTTTGCTCGTCTTTAAAATATCTTTAAAGATAAGCAAAAATTTTAATCAAGAATGCCTTTTTCTCGTAAAATGAAAACTATTTTCCCTCTTTTCCACTAACATACTGTATATGTTTAATTACATTTATTTCTATCGAACAAGTGATTCACTACGACTAATAACTAACCTCGTCCTGCATACTAAGATTAAAAAAATTAATTAAACCTTTAACCCTGAAAATATTAAGTACAAACTTCAAGTANACTTTTCTTAATAATATATTTCTGTATTGTTTAAAACAAAGGCATGTTATTCTTTAATGATTTTTATATTTACCGATTTTCTAATCACCCTGCACATGCAGGATGACAGTTCTCCATGCCAACCGCATTTTAAAGACAAGCAAAAATTTTAGTAAAGAATGCCATTTTCTCGTAAAATGAACAATAAAAATGTTTTACTTCTATCAAAATACGCCGATTCATACACAAATTGAAATTATAATATAAATTTCAATTCTAAGCAAATTTTCTTAATTTTCTAATCCCCTGTACATGCAAGATGAAAGTTCTCCATGCCAACCGCATTTTAAAGACGAGCAAAAATTTTTATCAAATTTCCCTCTTTTCCACTCTAACAGTGGACATACTGTCTGTATATACTTATTTTTGTCTCTTTTAATACCGTTTTAGCGAAAATAATGCAATAACAAACATTCTGACTACACCATATCAACAATAACTGATCTAATAGCTTTTCCTTTTAGGTTTGAAGAAACTAGAACAGAGGCAGACTACATTCCCATGAAAAACTTGTCATGTTTTAACTAATAACCATTGCGCAATTATATCTATATACACTTTATTCTATATATGTCGTACTCTAAAATTTGAACTTTTAAAAAACTTTTGTGCCCTATATGTTCAATACAGACAAATTTTAATTTTTAATAGTAACAGATTTACACACAAAAAAATTTTATTGAGGAAATTGGAGTCAACTCATGTTTCATTTGTAATTTTTCCCTACTACTACATATAAAATCATACTTCAACAAAGTACCTAATTTAGAACTACACAATCATTACTTATGATATTGGACTTAATAATCCTCACTTGTAGATAATTATAACTTCTAAATAGTTGTTAAAAAATTATTAATAGCTAATAGGTAAAACATTTAATTTTACGTTATTTGCTTTAAAAAATAAGCTGGTTGTAACAGTATTAGGTAGGTCAGAATTTTATTAATTAGGTATATTAAATATTACCTACTTAAAGAAATATTTCAACTGATTTTTACATATTTTTAATGTTATTATGTATTGTGTTAACACAAGTGCACTTAAAAGTTATTGTATCTGTAAAGGTTGTAAACTTATTTCTGGTATTTATAAAAATGTACTGCATGAGTAGTTGGAAAACTCACACGTTACCAAAGCTAACGAATATTATGGATTCGATAAATTATTCTTCTGAATATTTGTCGTAAGGATCCTACTGAAACGTATTGTGATATTAGAAATTAACTCCTAACGCTTTCAAATAGGATCTAGTCATCGGTAAATGTATTGTGCGTTTTACTGTCCACTCATTTAGTAAAACGTAAATGCATTTATCAAACTTTATTATGATTTATGTTTAATTTTAAGCATTTTTTAGATACCAGTGTGTTATTTTTAGTCTAAGTTGACTTTAAATATATGACAAAGTTAATACTTGTTGTAATTTCACTTTCCTTGGAAAAAAAACAAGATTATTCTAATTAGTTCATAACTTACATTAACCGTTTTAAAAATCATATTATCGGAAATTATTAAAATAGACTCGTACTCGTAAACAGAATAGTAAAAATACACGTATTTTATTAAAATTCGCCGATCAGAACAACATTCGGTAACAGAACTTTACAAATTTACGACAAATGAACCTCGTTTAAAAAAACAGCGCGAAAAATACGATTAGTAGTATTAGCTGCTTTCCAATTGACAAAAATTGTACTTTGGAAGCACTTCAGAACATTTCAGATTAGCTTTTTGCGTTCCAATAAGCGCGCCGCGCCATTATTCCATGGCTAGAAATTGGCCTCAATGATTTGGGATCGAGGGGGATTATCCCTCTTTATCCTGCCTCATCTCGTGTAGGCCTGGACAGCCTTCGTAGGTGGGCCCCATCCGTCGTCTACCCCGACCGCAAATGCGGCCGGTGTAGGCGCTTTGTGGGACCTCCTTTTGTCCTGGCTGGGCCCCGCCGGCTAAGGCCCTTTCTTCTGGCGCTTTTCTTGCTTCGCCGGCTCGTCTGTCTAGCGTGGGAAGGGAGTGGTAAGGAGGGTATGGAGGGGGGTGTATGTGTGTGTGTTGTTGTCTTCGTTTCTTGATCCTGGCGGTCTCTGAAACAGAAAAGGTTAGCAGGCAGGGGGGGGGGATGTCGTTGGGGTGGTCACCCAGGGTGTTCATATAAGCTCGAACATTTTACTCTTATGTGTTCTTAAAGTGTTCCTGTTTGTTTTCCCCTGTGCCCTAACGCAGCACCATTTACTGATGAGCTTTTGTTTCCACACTGTGAAGTTGGGATTTTTTTATATGTTTTTATGGTTATTATCTCGTGCCACTGTTCTTTAATAAGTAAAATTTATATTAGGCTCTGGCTTTTGGCTCTTAAAAGAAGTAGAAAATTATTCCGCTTTTAACATTCTGAATCATAAACCTAGAACAAATCTAGACTACGTCTATAAGAACAATAACTGAGTCACTGCATAGAGTCAGAGACCGCGAGTTCATATCGAATCTAATAGTAAAAAAAAAAACAGACAGCAGTAGACACAGAGAAAATCTCCAATCATTATCTGGATCTCTCGGTATATGTGTGTGTGTGTATTATGAGTAAGTTTTGTTATTATCTAAAAGTAATATCTTCAATTTACTAAATTTGCATGATTGTTTATACTGGCAAACCTAGTTCGAATCATCTTAAGTCAAAAAATATTTTAAAATTCACATTGATTTTAAATTTTTAAGGGACTACAAATAAATGTTTCATTAGAGATTAGTCATTCCACAAGTCCACACGACAGCCGCCCCATGGCCCTTAGCATGGTACGCGTGCCGCGTGCCATGGCACGGGTCGTGTGAATACGCCTCTATATTTTTTTATTCATGGTACCGAATAGTGGAAATAAGGTCTATTCTTAGTCTATTATTACATTCTTGCGCCAGTTCCCAATCGTAACAAGAATTTTAAAATTGATGTCGTGCGTTATTAAAAATGTTTACACATTTGATATAAAATATCAATTTATAAAACAAAATGGAAAGTGACAAAAATAATAAAGCTAATAATAATTTAAAATATAAACGGACCTTACTTTTACTGTCCGGTTACATTTAACACGACACCACCCCAGGGGTTTACACAAACGAGCCGGCGAAACAAGAAGAGCGCCAGAAGAAAGGGCCCTTGCCGGCGGGGCCCAGCCAGGACAAAAGGAGGTCCCACAAAGCGTAGATATAGTACGAGACTTACAATACACAGACAATAAGACAAAACGCGGAGAAATGGTTTGACGTAGCCGCTAGAGCTACACCGGCCGCATTTGCGGTCGGGGTAGACGACGGATATGGGGCCCACCTACCAAGGCTGTCCATCAGGCCTACACGAGATGAGGCAGGATAAAGAGGGATAATCCCCCTCGATCCCAAATCATTGAGGCCAATTTCTTGCCATGGAATAATGGCGCGGCGGTTACATTAATAAAAATATATAGAAGGTGTATTCACACCACACGACTCGCGCCATGGCACGCGTACCATGGTATGGACCATGGGACGGTTGTTTTGTGGAATGACTTATAGAAACAACCGAGGGGACAACAAATAAATGCTTCATTTACATTAAATAGGTTCAAAACCTGTTGGACCTCAGAAATTCGATCAATTCTAAATATTTAATAGACTACGCGATCTAGATTTGTGTTCGAAGCACTACCGCCCCCTATATTTCTGTTCATTTGCTGTTCTGTTTCGATGTTATTCTATGATTGTTTATAATTTGTAGTGATGGGCATAATCGACCAATTTTGATAATCGAATTATCGGTAATCGAGTACTTCTAATAATCGAGTGATCACTCGAGATACGAGATATTGGTCGTTTTCATCCCAGCGGCGGGCGCACAAATATGTTTGTATTAGTCATATATTACTTATAAGTAGTGATGGGAGATCGAGTGGTACTCGATTATTGAGATCTCTCGAGATGTTTACTCCCACCACTCGAGTGATTATTACCCTACGGTTGTACCCCAAAATGTTAGTGCATACTGCAAATAGTCACTGATTGCGTAACCTTTTTTAGAATAAAACGAAAAAGTGGTTAGGTTTTGAAGTGCGTGAGCTTTTTTTTTTTTTTTAGCTACGCTTATAAGTAATATATGACTAATACAAACATATTTGTGCGCCGCTGGGATGAAAACGACCAATATCTCGTATCTCGAGTGATCACTCGATTATTAGAAGTACTCGATTACCGATAACTCGATTATCAAAATTGGTCGATTATGCCCATCACTACTTATAAGCGTAGCTAAAAAAAAAAAGCTCACGTACTTCAAAACCTAACCACTTTTTCGTTTTATTCTAAAAAAAGGTTACGCAATCAGTGACTATTTGCAGTATGCACTAACATTTTGGAGTACCGTAGAGTAATAATCACTCGAGTGGTGGGAGTAAACATCTCGAGATATCTCGAGTGATCTCAATAATCGAGTACCACTCGATGTTTCACTCGAAATCTCCCATCACTAATAATTTGATTGTCAACTGTCAATTTTTGAAAGCTATTGTCAAGGTGAGTGGAAAGAAAATATTTTATACAAAAATATAAAAAGGTGGGTGATATTGATTGAAAACTATTTATTACTGCCATTGCTCTCAAATTTTCTTTCGAAGGCTTATAAAATTAATTTGCTATGAAACCCGCAATCGTAGCAGATGAAATGTTTCCTGAAGGTGCAGGGCCATACATGGATCTGGAGGAGGTAAGCAAAATTTTGGTAAATTGCAAATGTATATATAAATCAGTTTATTAAAAGGCAGGTGGCTCTTCTGGTTTACTAATGGATTTAACTGCAAATGAGAAGGCAGTGCACGCAGAATTTTTTAATGGTGAGTTCTAATTTATTAAACTTTTTTGTTTCTTATAGTAAATGTTAGAGTGAAACTACTAAAACAGTTAGTTGCTTGGGAAGCCACTATTTCAATAGTAATAAAACTCGTCATCCTGCAAAGGTTACATAAATGTTATTTTTCTTTCAGTTACTGATTCTTTTCTTTGAAGTAGTATTATAGTAGTACTAGAGTCTCAAAGTTGTATGCAATGATTCATTTTTAATAAGTAGATACAGGGATGGTATGTGATTCAATGGCATATCAATTTACAGAAATAATTAAATATAACAATATCAATTTTGGTTAAAATTAGATTAATCTAACATTGAGGATAATTTTTTCATTTAAAGTATGTAGTAATTCTGTCATGTTAAAGATGGCTTACTACTACCCGTATACATCTTTTTCTTATTTTATTATGATTTTATGTAGCTTTAGCTAATTGAATAAGTACAATAAGTCTACCGACGTAGTGTTGTAACAGTAAGGCGAGTCAGTAAATCCACTGAAACTAGTAAAAGTACGTAAATAATTGAAAAATAAGAGCACCACCGATAAGACACTAAAAACGACCATTGTAAACAAATAAAATAACTGTTGTCGTTATCGCTAGATTTGTTGATCTTTTTGTGTATGCATAACGCACTTGTTCCCTGTCTCCACACATACCCCATTAATCACTTTCTACAGAAGTACTTTTATATCCTAATCTAAGTTACGTTATTTCATGCCACACGTTTTTATATCAGCCCATATTCAATGGGGTTCAGCTCAGTGTTATGGTGGTAATCGAAGAACTATAACACCTTCAGTTTCAGCTGTTTCACCCACTAGACGTTTAATGTACTTTTTGTTTTTGTGGTGCAATTGCTAATATTGTACTTTTATCATGTCTTTATATTCAATATTTCATGATTTCCGTTTCTTCAAGCAGATGTCGGCAATTTTTCTATTTGTCAACTATGGTGAGGCACATTATCCATGCACCAAGTTTGATGCAAGATAATTTTCAAATCCTGATGGTAGTATCCTGTTGGTCGTGAATCAAATACATGTAAACACCGTTATCAAAAAATCCGCCATTCACTTCCATTTGTGTAATTGTTAAATAATTACTAATCACTGTCTTCAGTGTCTTTTCTCATAGAAAATCTTATTCATTTTATGCATAGTACCCGGTAAAACTGAGAAATTTCGTCTTCTGGATTGCAGTTGAATTTTCTTTAAACATTTGAGGTTCATTTTTAATAAAAAAAAATTGTTTGTCATGTTCTTCTGTTAAATTTGCTGGTTTAGGACTACTCTGATTTTTTAAAATTTACTACACTTGTACACGATTCCATTTTTAAAAACACACTGGAATAAAGTGGAAATAACACGCTTTCCCACTTGCACGCATATGATATGAGAGGAAACGTACAAGTTGGAAACTAATCAGGAAATTAAACTATGCAGTCTTTCTTTTCGTCCACAATAGGCATAGAAATAAATAAACAATGAAATGTTCCTAGTGCTCATGTGCAGTTTGAACATATTGGTACATTATGCGAAATGAACAGCACATTACAACTTTCATGTAAAAGTTGTGGTTTGATTTATTTGAGATTTACTGCCTACAATTTTGGAGCTCCGGTATAATTGTTTGTAATCTTTGTTTTTAGATTTTGAGGATTTATACGACGACGAAGACTTGCAGTAGGATCGAGTTAGCATATATTAAAAAAAACTGAGATGTGTTATTTGTTTTATTAACAGAACATCTGTTTACAATATTATTGTAATTTACCAAATACTGTTTATAGGTACCAAAAATTAATTTTTGTCGTAATCACAGTTCGAAAGTGTAATTTTGTAAATTTTGTCGTGTAAGTTGTACTACATTTTAATGTATTTATGTATTGTAAATAATAAAAAACTATTCTAGAAAATGGCATCTATAATTGTAGATTTTAAAACCCTATATGTTACAATTTGAACATAATACAGGTAATAAAACGTTTTGTACAATTATGTAAATCTGGACAATTTGTTCACATCAAATAAAACCTTCTAGTTGTGCTGAAAATTAGAAATTGTCACTTAAACGTACATTTAACAAAATTTAAAAATCCAAAATTAAACGTTTTATATTAATCTTAACTCTTCTTAACAAAAAAAAGGAGGAAAATTCCATCAAATATATACAAAAATAATTACATAACCTTTTTACGAACTAAACAATAAAATTTGTTATTTTAATATGTACAGGTTCCTACAAAGGCAATTCGAACGAAAGGAATTTCCATTATACCTCACTGAACAAAATATTGGTCCACTACAAAAAAATCTGACCATATCTACAACTTGTAAGCACTTGTTCTTATCACTTTATCTGTGTAAATATTCTCCAAAAACTTAACAAAAGCTCCGTATAATCTAAAACAATGAGATATAATTAACACAAAGAAATAAACTAGAGAATTATACAATAATGCGTAAATTATAGTGGTTTCTTTTATTATCAGATTTTTATGGGCAAACAAAAATGAACTTGGTGTGCAACGATACGGCTATTGGATTTGTCGGTTTATTGACTACTTTATATTTTTTGAAAATTTGTAAAAAGAAATAAAGAAACTATCAGAGGGCAGCGGTGGCTAGTGAAAATTCAAGTGGTCTTATTTTGATAAAGCACAGGACCTATACTGTTTTTTTTTTAAATAAAAACAATTAAAACAGGTTGCACATACAGGTGAAAAAAATATATTATTTTCATAACTAACTATCCACTGAGTACTGAGACCTGATTCTCTGTGGTTTTTGTTTTCGACAAAGTCGGTGACAATGCATTCAAGGCCAAGGTGTTGAGAGAACACACGCTTATTCAACTCAGTCAGTTAAGAATTGTTGTTGTAGTGGCATGTTAAAATGAGTGCCGCTATTCCAAATCACGCCAGCTGCGTGATAATGAGCGTAATCCAGTTTCTTCATGTAAAGGAAAAGGCGCCATTTCAGACTTTTAACGAAATCAAAACTGGTAAATAGTGTTTGATGTACCTATCTGAATATGTAAATTTTTCATAAATATACTGCTGGTTTGATTTTAAAAAAATTGAGTACTTTTACTTTGTGGATACGCCTCATACTTACATTTTAATTATTGATATTCCATTTTTCAAATTTTATAATGATGTAACTTTACAAAAATAGAAATTCTACTAGAAATAAGAAAATGTCTGCTTGTATATATCAGTTTTCATTATGAAAAAAGCTATTTTGCAAATATATGTGCAACCCTTTTTAAAATCTCGGAGTCATCAGACCTATTTTAATTTTTTATTTTGCAAATTATGTTCGAAGTTTTATCACGCAAATTTTCTATGTGGTCTATCATCTCTTAAGAGGGCTCTATAGCAAATAGGCAACCAGCAATACATTTTTATAGATTTTTATTACAGTTTGTCTAAATAAGAATTAATGCTCAAATAACAGACTTTCCTCCATTTTTACAAAGATTTTCTATAAAATGGACTTAGCTTGAAACTCAAATTACTTTTTGGTGTAAAGAAATTTGTAATTTACGATATGCCGCTTGTTCAAAAGTGGCAAATAACAAATTTCTTTACAACAAAAAGTAATATGAGTATCAAACTAACTCCATTTTATAGAAAATCTGCATTAGAATGGAGGAAAATCTGTTATTTGTGCATTAATTCATATTTAGACAAACCGTGTAATAAAATCTATGAAAATGTATTGCCGGTTGCCTATTTGCTATAGAGTCCTCTTAAAAGTGGTATGTATCCATCCCATAATTCTTTTTCAAAATGTAACTACTTGGATTTTCCTCAGCTGCCACTGTCAGAAAAAATTTCGAATCAAATTAAAGTTTTATTCATATTCTACAAGAAAAAGCTTAAAAGGCAATACAACTATTGGCTTTTATTTTTCCAATTTAAATATATTATAAAAAAAAGAAAGAAAAATCAACCTCCGAGTCATACCAAAAATAAAAAATACCCATTAAAACAAAACTACATTTTTAACCCATTTACTATTTACACTTTCTATACAATTTAAATGGGTCCTTAATCAAATTAAATAATCATATTAATTGACCCTTATTTATTGCACTTGAATGACACATTTTTTTTTTTCAAGAATTAGGACACAAATCCTGTAAAAATATATTTTTTAAAAGCTTTAACTTAATGTTATTTTGTAATGCCTTCAAACTGTTTATTCTGCCTCAATAATGATAATAAAAGCTACCAATACAGTTGATAAAAGAAAATAATTGAAAAACCTTACACGTAATTCAAAAACAATTATGTACTATTTATATATTCATTCAGTTCTGTCGTATCCAATGGCATACATAATACTAGATACTGGATGAATATTTCAATTCGCAAATAATTTTTAATTACTAAAATAGTAATTTATGCAAGCCATAGTATTTTGAGTGATGGTTAAATACAAAATAAAAAAATTTACCCATTTGGCTTACTAAGACATATCAAATTTTAAGTTTAAAAGGATGACCACTTTTAAACCTTTTTTGACTTTTGAAAATGTTCATTTGTAATTTATGTCTATTTGAAATATACAGGGTATCCCAAAAGTATGGAAACCCCAGAATAACTCGGAAGTAAAGGGCTATATGGAAAAACGTTTCATACAAGTTTCAGGATTTCTTCTGGGCTATTCAATAATGACCTTGAATTTGACCTTGGCCTTGACCTTGAAGGTCATTTCAAAGTCATTAAGACCTTAAGACCATGGTCAAGGTCATTTTAAGGTCAAATAAGACCTTTGATAAATACCGCCTGGAAACCGCAGAATAACTCGGAATAACAAAAGTGGTCTGAAGAGATCTAAAAAATAATGGTCATGAAGTCATATTCGGAAGCAAAATTTTCCACTCTTTCTAACTCCACAATAAAAAATACGGGTTACCCTCACAAAGATTGACCCTACCTTGAAATAACCATAATCTCAAGGTCATATTCGGATAAAATTTTCCTCTCTTTCCAATGACGTGATAAAAAGTAGGGGTTGCCATCTGAAAACATTTCCTTGACCTTGAAATGACTTTCAGTCAAGGCCAAGGTCAAATTCAAAGTCATCATTGAATAGCCTGGAAAAAATCCTGAAACATATGAAACGTTTTTCCGTATAGCCCTTTACTTAAGTAAAAGTTCTGGTGTTTCCATACTTTTGGGATAATATATATTTACATGTTGAATTAACTGATACATAGTGTGGCTTTTTAAGGACATTTTTTTTTTGAGATGCATAATTGAAATGATTTTTCGAAGGTATAGTATCTTACTACGATAATCCAGTGGCTAATCCATAATAGTATCTAGAGACAACCAATACACTTTGCTTCGCACTTTTTTCTTGATTCTTGCAGAAATTGCAACTGTTAGCTCAGGTTAGGTTTTTCTGTATGTAAAACATACAGAAAACGACCTAAATCGTAAAAATGATTCCACGTTTCGCTGTCACATTAGAACCGTTCATGCTGCGGTAGTCTCAAAGCAAAAGTGGATTGCTGTCTCTAAACTCCATGGGCCACTGAGATTTTTTTGGAAACGTTATTTAAGAAAACCCCTTTAGGGATGTTTTTTATTAAAAATTTAGCTACGTAACCTTAATCAGCGTCAATTTATAATACAAAATATTTATTTATACAGGCACAAAATTTATATTAGTTATTTCGGCATTGAAAAATGCCTAAAGATGAAAAAACTGACAATTACCGAGTCTAATTATGGGCCTAAAATTGTAAATAATTTACCGAAATTTTGTTTAAAATTGAGAGAAATAACTTATAAGCAAAGTTCCCCCTAAGTTGCGAGGGTGTGCACTAATTTTTCAAAAGTTGCGCAACCGTTGTATTCTGCACACAAATGGGCTTGTACACCATTTTTTTCAATTTCATTGTATCAAAAAATTGCATCTAAAAATGGCGAAAATACAAATTTCAGTAAAAAAAAGGAAAATTTTAAGGGTCGCTCCCATATACTTTTTACCACGCAGTCAGTGAAAAAATTAGAGGGAACATTGCTTATAAGCGTCACTATATACCCTTAAAATTATAATGAAAACGCCCAATGTCAGTAAATGGCAAATCAATGTTACATAGTCAGATTTTTAACAGAAAAAAATCCCTGAAGTAATTTTTTCGATTATTCATAATCATCACGATCAATGAGTTCATCTAGAAAACCACCATTTATAAAAAAAATAATTCGAATTGTGTTTGCAACAAAATAGTAGCTCAACACGAAAAAAGGAACAGTAGTTTTTGGAAAAATATGATTCAATTAAACATAATTGATAATCTTTGCAAATATGTAGGTGTTAAAACAAATATAATGCTAATTTTACATTAAAAAAAATTTTCATATTACATGTGATTGTGGTGAAATAAACTGAAATTGCAACTTCGAAATTTAATCAACAAAATTACAGGAATGTTGAATAAGTCGTCACTGTTTTTTGATAGATGGCGTTACTAGAACTCGGTGTAGTTTAAGATGGTAAGGTACCTACAAAGTGCTATATGCAAGTTTGAAATTCAGTGTCATTTCGTCAAAGTGTAGTGAATATTTCCAGCACTACTTTATTCAAAAGAGATCTGCAGCTGAAGCACATAGAATTCCTGTTGAGATTTATTTATGGTGACCATGCTCTGTCGCAAACAACATGCAGAGATTGGTTTCGATTTCGATGCTTCAAAAATAATGATTTTGATGTTGAATAAAAAACGCTCTGGGGCACCAAAACAGATTGAAGATGAAGAACTGGAGGCATTACTTCATGAAGACTCATGTCAGTTGCTACTACAACTTGTAGAATCATTAGGAGTTGATCACACAACTGTTTCGAAATATTTGAAAGCATTAAGAATGATTAAAAAGGAAGGGCGTTGGGCGCCGGACGAGTTGACGCCGAGATACGCTAAGTGGGGTCTTTGCATGTGTGAACAGTTGCTTCAACATCAGAAAAGGAAAGGTTTTTTGTATCGTATCATAAATGGCGATGAAAAATGGAAATGCTACGATAATCTTAAGCATAGAGAACCGTGGGGCAAGCCCGGCTGTGGGTCAACATCGTCAGCAAAGCCGAATATCCATGGTTCCAAGTTTCTGCTTTGCATTTGGTGGGATCAGCTGCTTCAGCAGAATCATACCATCATGGAAGATCGCTTTCGACTACAATTGATGCGTTTGAGCCAAACATTGAGAGAACAAAGTGATTTTGCAGCATACCGGTGAAAACCTACTTGAAAATGATTGACGACCGGACATTGGTCCTTCCGATTATTACTTGTTCCGATCAATGGGACATGGCATAGCTGAGCAGCACTTCCATTTTTATGAAGATGTCAAAAAATTAGTCGACTTTTAGATAGCCTCAAAGGGCGTGTTGTTTGTTCGGAATTAAAATGCTGCCGGAAAGATGAGAGAAAGTAGTGTATAGCGATGGACAATATTTTCAGCGACATGTTTTTTACTAATTATCTTAAATTTTCACGAAAAAACAGAGTTAACTTATTCCACATCCCATTAAAATAAAAAAATTGAAAATCACTGACTAAATAATTTTCTGAGAAACTAATGGATAGCAAAAGTCCACTTTCACAAATCGGTCCCACATTAAATTTTTTATAAATATAAAAAAATCCCATTTGATGAGAACTTTTTTTCGGTCATTACTAAAACGTAACGTCTCATACTTGTTTTGTCTTTGACAAAATTTTTTATATAGAATGTTGATAAATAATTTTTTTCCCCCTAGTACGGTGCACCCCTTCTGGGTGGATTAATTCATAGTTGTTAACCCAAACCTAATAAAAGTATTTAACCAGACCTCAAAGTACCAGCCTGAAACCTTTTAAATTTATTCATTGGCAATTAGTGTATGGCAAAGAATTATAGTGAACATTCCCAAACGCAAAATTTAGATTTCACAGCCAAAAATTTAATTCAAGTATCTGTTTATTTCAACGCTGTAACATAACCAAAAAAAAGTTAAACTTATAATCGTTGATTTTACAAGAATGTGACAAAATACAACGATATAAAAGATAATTCTCCACCAGACATCACCCAAAGTAAATATAGATCAATCACTTTCGAAACCAGTATAAAAAACACATGAAGAAGGCATTAAATTGCTAGTCACATGGACAGATATTGAGATAATGGGATAAATTCATGAAATCACCTCACTTTTTAGTACTAGTTCAGTTCCGTGTCACTCGATAAATCCGAATCGACCTCGTCATCTGAAAATTCCGCACCGTTGGGCGAGAGTGGGTCGCAGCTTGACGATTGGCGGGAGTTCTCTTCATCTAGCGTCGTCTCGACGTATTCTTCGGCGTTTAACATGGACATCGAACTTGTACCGGCCCCGTTTGATTCCAGGATGGTGTCCAATGAATTAGATCGTCCAGTGGCGATTTCTGAAAATAGATCGGTGCCAGTTCAAATTGTAAGAAAATAATTCTTTGGGCATCATCATTCTTGAACTCTTGTACGATAAAGACAACAACAAAAAATTACACTTACTGTCCACATATGACCACAAAGATTTGGGTATTAAGCTCTTGATTTTTTCTAAATTTTCTGAAGTACAGTCTCCTGTATCCAAACCTGAAAAAAAGTATTTATTATTACACAGGGTGCTACGTACATATGTTGCAAACTTTGAGTGATGATAACAGTACATAAAAAAATATGACTTAAAGAGTGACCGCAAAAATCGCCCATTTTTTCACAATTCGCAGAAAACTAAAGAAAATAGGTAAAAATGTTTTTGGTCCCAAATTACCCGTCGTAAAAAATTAAGATGAGCATAGCCTTGTTTTTTGATTATTTTCAAAAATCACCCCTATTTAGGGGTTGAAAAGACGCCCAAAATGAAGAATATTACCAATAAATATAAAAACTATTAGCATGTGAATTTTTCTATCTTGATACAAAGAAAGATTTATTCTCATGACTGAAATAAGCATGTTGAATTAGAAAATCCACCCTTAAGTGCGCTCAGGGGGTGGAATCATCTCCAAAAATAGAGAATGTCAGAAAAAATTGTAAAAATTCCAAAAAAAAAATATATTAAGATAATTCACATGCTAATAGTTTTTTTTATATCAATTCAATTATATTCAAATTCTTCATTTTTGGCATTTTTTCAACCCCTAAGTAGGGGTGATTTTTAAAATTTTCAAAATACTAAAAGCTATGCTCATTTCAGTTTTTTATGACAAGTAATTTGCGACCAAAAACATATTTTTATGTATTTTTTTAAATTCTCTGCGAATTGTGAAAAAACGGGCGAAAATCACAGGTTTTTTACAGTCACTCTTTATAAATCTATTAAAAGCACAGGTTCACAGTTATAGACCTAAGACGTGTAATTACAAAAGCTGTTTTTATGACTTGTTTTGAGAACTAAAATGTAATTTTCAAAGACTAGTCAGCTTAAAGAGGCCAATATATAATATGACTATTTGCTCAATTGCCTATTATTTACGTATACTTCTTCAAGTTTGTTTTTAAAAATACCAGTTTTCAACAATAATTTTTTCATTAATCAACCAAAACTAAACAATAAACCAAAACAAATCTTATTAAGATAAATGTTGAAATGCATGCTCTTTCTAAAGTTAAATCTAACCCGTTGAAAAATTAATTGATTACACTGGTCGACATGACTCCTGTGGATTCAGTATGAATAGTCATTTCGCAAAGATTTTGACTCGCTGAAACTGAATTTGATCTCAGAAATGCTCGATCACCTAAGGTTTTTGAGATATCTTAACCTAAAAGTGTAAAAACGCAATTTTTATACATATTTGAGGTTATATAATTTACCGAGATATGATGATTTGAAATTACTGTCTACCAAATTATGCACTCAGATGCAATGTCCATGACAATAGCTAGACAGTTATAGTAACCTGTGGCGCTAACGTATAACCGCCGACCCTTAAACCCCAATATCCTTAACCCTTGAGCCTCGTAACCTGCGACACTATAACCCCCGACCCTTCAACCCCAATTTCCTTAACCCTCGAGACTGTCCAGTGCGTGAAAAAATATTTATAAATATAACGCATGCAGGTTACAGCGAATTTGTGTTTTACAACTGTTAGTAAATTTTCGGTGGATGTGATGTAAATTTTTCGTGTCTGCAATTTACAAAGAGGGTTGGGAAACTGTGGTTTAGCAATCTAAGGTTCTAGCTTTGCAGGTAACACAGTTCGCGGGTTCAGGAAATCGAGGTGTAAGGGTCGGGGTTATATCGTCGTAGGTTACTATAACTGTCTATCCATTGTCATGGACGTTGCATCCGAGTGCATAATTTGGTGAGACGGTAATTTCAAATCATCATATCTCGGTGAAAAAAAAAGATGTTTAGACGATTCAAAATTCACTTGGAAAGGGGGAGGATTGTACTTTAAGATGCTATTCTTAGTTTTGTAAAAAATTATCTAACGATATTATATAACCTCAAATATGTGTAAAAATTTGGTTTCAGCGAGCCAAAATCTTGGTGAAGTGACTACTTGTACTGAATCCACACAAATCATGTCGACCAGTGTTATTTCTGATTACCGAATTAAATGTACATACAATTCGCATAGTCAGCTGATAGTCTGTATCAATATAGATCACATAAACTACATATTTTGCATATCCTCACAGATAAAAATCAATAGGGTTTAAGTCAGTTAGTAGGCAGTTAGGCAGTTATTAGTCAGTTAGGCAGTGGTTATCCATCAGTTAGGAATATGCATATGGAAATATTGTCGGCCACGACACTAAAATGTGCAGGTGTTACGTCAAACAGACACCACCACATGCAGCTTAAATTTAAAGGGATATTTTCCATTACTCATGTAAATACTTTGCTAAATAGTTAAAATATGCAATGCATTAATCGTTCAAAATAGAAAGAATGGTCCATATGTTGACTGATGACTAAGAAACATTGTTGATTATGGCTGTCAATGATAGTATGTGGATTTTTGCATGACCACACTTGCACATTATGCAAAGACTGACCATAAAAAACCTGTGATTTTCGTCTGTTTTCTCACAATTTGCAGAGAATTTAAAAAAAATACATAAAAATGTTTTTGGTCGCAAATTACTTGTCGTAAAAAACTGAAATGAGCATAGCTTTTAGTATTTTGAAAATTTAAAAAATCACCCCTCCTTAGAGATTGAAAAAATGCCAAAAATTAAGAATTTGAATATTACCAATTGATATAAAAACTATTAGCATGTGAATTATCTTAATATATTTTTTTTTTTGGAATTTTTACAATTATTTCTATTCGCTATTTTTGGGAATGATTCCACCCCCTGAGCACGGGTGGATTTTCTAATTCAACATGCTTATTTCAGTCATGAGAATAAATCTTTCTTTGTATCATGAATCATTCGATAGAAAAATTCACGTTAATAGTTTTTATATTTATTGGTAATATTCAATTATTCATTTTGGGCATCTTTTCAACCCCTAAATATGAGTGATTTTTTAAAATTTCCAAAATACTAAAAGCTATGCTCATCTTAATTTTTTACGACGAGTAATTTGAGACCAAAAACATATTTTTATCTATTTTCTTTAGTTTTCTGCGAATTGTGAAAAAACGGGCAATTTTTGCATTTAATAAAACATAAAGCTAGCCTTATCGGTAAAACTGAAGGAATAAATTCCAGATTTTATTGATAGTGGTTGACTATTACTTAGTAGAATTCATTAGGGAAGGTCTTCAGACATTAAATGTTGTACCTTTTGGACATGGTAAGGGCATTTCAAAGCCCACTAAACAATTCGTTAGCCGCACATTTTTTTCCTGATTTCTTTCGAAAGATCTCAAAATTCATTAACCTTGTGCAGGTAGTCTTGAAGTGATTCTATCATAACATGTAATGGAGTATGACGCTACCAGTTTTAATCATTCGTCTGGGAATCCTAGTATATAATTGTTTAGATGGTTAGTTATCTGCAGGTAATGTTCCAAGTGTAATTCAAGCAAGTATTGTGTTTCCGTTAAATAATCCACAAAAAAAAATACATATCACTGTATTCTTGATTAGTAAATGGCTTTAGTACAAATCTTGCAATATTCGCAAAAAATTTTAGCAAAAAATTGAATAGTGTGATCAAAAACCACCCTTCCGCACTTTCGATTTTATTATTTATTTATTTATTTACTTCTTGAGCTACCTACTTCCTAAAAATTCCTATTTTTTTTTTGTTTTTTTAAAAAGTTATTTTATAAAGGCTGCATTTTATATATTTTAATTATTACAACTTTTTGTCATATTCTTTTATGTACTATTGCCACCTAAAGTTTGTAGTTTACCGGACACCCTGTATAGGATATTTTTTAACGCAATTCTTCTTTTAATATGAAATAAACTCATTAAAGCACATTTTTCAAGAACCATGTTTTTTAAATTTATAAATATTATTTTTTTTTGTTAAAAGCTCAAAGTTCAACATAAAATGAAAGAACTGGTAATCCACAACAAAGACATCATAACACTTTTTTCATACTCAGATATGCACAATGATTTGTAATAGCTGTATTGATTTTGGTTTTTGTCATATGTTACATTTTTACAATGGAATAAATTTATTGACATCTCATATTGAATGCAAATGCAGTTGAACTATAAGAAATTATATGTTATTTATATCTTCCTTAAAAAGCATTTTTTGCATAAAAATCATGTATAATAAATAATTTGAAGAAAAATTATTTCAAAAATTAAAAAAAAATACCCATATTGCAAAAAAACATAGCATTGGGCTGGCTAACAGAAAAACTGAAAGTTATAGAAAAAAAATCTTTTTAAAAAACATAAAACCGCAAATAAAAAATTATTTAAAATAAAAAAAAATTGACAAAATGCATTCTATCGCCTAAACGAATCAACACATCAAATTGTAGTTTTAACTTTTCAATTTTTCTTGAATATCGAACCTAAAACATTCCAACTACTTTTTGACTATTTTTTCGAGAAACACGAAAAATTGTATGTTTTTTAAGTTATCTTTTCAATAAAGTTGAATACAACTTTATTAATTTATAAAATTTGTTTACCTGACAACATTCCAATTGACTTCAAAATTTCTACATCATCGTTGATTTCAAACTTGTCACTAAATTGAAAAAGATATTCCATTCTGAAACAGAAGAAAATTAATAAACAAGAACACATTAATGAATGTCACTTACTTATCATTTGAGATACTACAATTAATAACAGTCTTCTTATTTGTATTAACAACAATAAAAGGCAGCTGAATGTAAGAATTAGTGGGCGGTACCCCATGTAATTTTTCAGCCTCTTTATTTCTTTGAGCTAGATTCTTAAATGCTATTTGGTTTAAAATCAGATCGTCCAATTGTTTCTCTTTCTCTCTAATACTATTGATCTTCTTTTGCATTTCTTTCTCTAACTGATGGCATTCTTGCAGTGAGTTTGTCGGAAGACCTATCCATCGGATTTCCTTCTTCTCTTTAGAGATAATATTCATGGCCATTAGTACATTTAGAGCATCATAGACCCTTCTCCTTATGTTTTTCTGGTCGTATTGTTCGGCCAAGCTGTTATTGCTGGCTGAATTTGTGAATTCACCTACTAGTTCATCGGCCACCTCATTGTAAGTGGTTGTACCCTTCTGTTTAACCTTCTCGCACACCTTCATGGAAAAGTGCCTCAGACCCTTCCCCACTTTTTCAGATTTCCTTCCACGTTTACTAAAAAACAGAATTTTTACTCAACCTTTTGCTACAAAACAAGAAATTTCACATCAAAATAATCGTAAAAACAAACAAAAACCTTAACAAAGTCACAAACATAACAGACTTAGAGCTGGTATTTTGAGTCTTGGATAAGTAATCACATGATTAGACTGTAGATATACTGATTTATTTTATAACAGTATATTCACAGTCTAATCGCTTCATAAGTTAATCAAGTCTTAACCGAGACTCAAAGTACCGTGCCTTAGAATTTAAAACTTCAGTAATGATGTAGCAAAAAGTAATTAAAATTAGATATTGATTTTAATTTATAAGTTTATTCCTAAATATTAGTCAACGCGATCTACCTTTGAATGAAGATAATTTACATTCAAAGTTGCAATATTGGGCAATACCAAATAGGAGGTAACAATTTTTAAAGAGGGTCGACTTGTGCAATAGTATATTCGTGGAAGGCAAGGAAGTACAGTATACTCGCGAATATGTGAATTAAAAGAGGGTATTTTGGGTTAATCAGAAGTTTTCATATTAGGAGGGAGAGAATGACGTAAAAAAAATTATGTTTCACTTTTTGTGCAAAATGATGTATATTCTAAGATGTTAAGCCAATTATCAGTCATTTTTTTATTAACTAGGATATGTTTCATGGATAGTAAAAAAAGGAGTTTCGTAAACACCACCAAAATTGAAGTGTGTTAATATTAACGAATCATATAAAATTCCTTTTTTACTTTCAAAGTTCAAAACATTTTTGCTATCATAAATTGGTTACAAACAACAAAATATTCTTTTTATGCACATACTGACATGGCTGGAAAATCTTAAGGTAGAGTACATATTAATATCCAATTTCTTGGTGGAATCACAAAATATATTCTTGTGTTATCGACATAAATATTTAATCTACACTTTACATCAAATTTAACTTTAGGTTCAAATTTTCAATTAGTTTGAATTTAGTGTTAAACAATGATCTAATAATGAAGCAAAAGGTAAATAAATACATAGATTATTATTTATATCACATCCATCGAGTAAATGCAATATTCTAAATGAAAGCAACAGTTAGTTTTGTGTCATCCGTACAGTAATGAACATTACAAGTCCATACTCTACTAAATTAATTGTGTAACTGCAAAGGGAAGCGGGCCCAAAATGGAAGCTTGAGGTACACCGTTAATAGAATGTCATCAGTAACTTTCAGCAATGGCCTCAGTCAATCCAAACAGCAATATGTAGGTATATTTTTTATTTTGTAATTAAATTATTTTGAAACTTACGATTCTGGTGCATAGTCCATTTCCAAAGGATCCTGCCTCTTCCTTGAGAGTATTGGCGGGGAAATATTCGAAATGTTCTTTACCGTTTGTGTGGGACTTTGGTGCATGACAGGTATCGTAGTAGACGTTTGAATTTGTAATTTCTGATTCGGATTGACAAATTTTATATTTTGCTATTAATACAAAGTGAATTAGTTTAGGAACTTAGTGTTTTTATAACTGATATTACCATTTGTGAAGGCGTTAATCTAATTGTTTTTGTACCTCTGGGAATATTACTAACATGAATGGGAACAGTTTCTAAAAACGAAAATTGCTGGTGTTAGTACAACTGATAAACAAATTTTATACATGCTCAGTAACTAAATCATATAGGTATTATAATTAAAATTTTACAAATACAAATAATTTTAAAGGAGAAATCTTTTCTATCATTTTTTCTCTGTTAAATTTAACTAACAGAAATACATTTATAACATAATAAATAAAATTAGTAAGATCTTACTCTACTCAAGTAAAAATTATTTGGTTTTTATTTGAAATTAAAGCGAATTAAAGTATCCATTAGACTTCAATGCTGAAATTTTAGTAGGAAAAGATTACACAACAGGGTAACTCAACTAATCATAAATTTAGATTTCAAATATAAATTACGATTTTATTAATAAAACCAGGGAAGCTCAATTAACTGTAGTCAAAATAAAAACAATCAATTTATAAATAACCAAAGAACTAGCAGTTCTTCTCTTTACAAAATATTTCCAAACGTATGACATGAAATGCAGAAAGAATAATTAAATAAACAATGCATTGCAATGTGTACGTATTTTTACCTAACTAAAAACCTTTCTCAAACACGTGCATAAACTTCAAAAACATACAGTTAAACTTGACATTTCTGTCAGATATTTTTAGTCAGTAACCATACCAACTACCGTACTACTTACACTACCGAGACATTGCTGGTTGCATGTACATATTTACTTTTTATAAGATCAGATAATCCTTTCAAGGTTAAAACGTCTATTTATCTCGGTTTTGAATAATAGCCGGCACCTTTGTTATTTAATTAATTACTTTACTAATTTCAATTATTTGTTAATTTAAAAATCCCTAATTCACTCTAAGTTTAAATTCACAAAACATATTTACTATTTGCCCTCATTTTAATAGTTACAAAACATTATACTTGCTCATAGATATGGAATTGTTAAGAGTATGCAATAATTATTTATTGTTGATATTATTTTCCCTTGTTGACATTAGATAGGTATTTTATTTTTAAATTTTTTGAAATGAGTTCAAGTTCATTTATCATTTATGCTAACTATAAAGAATGTGAAATCGGAAACTAATTATTAAGCTTCTCATCTAAAATTATTAGATAAAAACATTTAAAAAAGTTTACAGTAATAAATTAATAAACCCTACTTTATAATTAACCAGGTCAGACATTATTGTCTACAATGTACTTATAGATGTAGACATTTGCTTTAATTGTTAAGTAAAAAATAAATAACATAATTTTGAATCTAATAGACTTTTAGTAGTAATCAAAATAAATAAGTATTTTATACTTCAATCACATACACAACACTACGAAATTGAATATATACTGACTTGTAACTATTTTTGGTGTTGTTCCTATTGTTCTTAAAACCTGTGTTGTGGCACCACTTGTACTAAAAACCTGAAAATAATTTTATATTTTAGTGGGATTATTAAACTCCTTAATCTTAAAAATTAATTTTAATATTTATTTAAATATTTAATATATTGTTCATTGGCCCGTCAGACTTCCATCAAATTTGTTTGATCAAAATAGTTTTAACACATTAAATACGATCAAATTATTTTGATCAAAATAAAAGTTGTAAAAGCTACGTCTTCAAACTAAATGACGGAAATTTCATACAATGGTAGTAAATAATGTCTAACAATTATGGTTATCAAAATTTAAAGTGAAATAACATTAGAACTATATTTTATTTCATTATTACTGTAATGTAAAATTCTTTCTCTATTTCTGAAACTGGCTGAGACAGCATGACTGCATGTATCGCGCCAATCTCGCGGAACTGGCGTGCCCATGTATGACAACCACTTTGTCTGCTAATCCGATTGCACTACGAGGTGGGGCATTTCAAGTAATTAACTGTTCCGAATTACCGTCATTATGTCACTGATATGACTGCTCATAATAATGGATGCAAATTAAAGGACTCTCGTGAATAAAGTTAATTGTACGTTTTATACTGTTCTAATAACAAAAATGTTGAAATGTGTCTCAATATTGCAACATAAAACATATACTGGTAATAAATACTGATTAAAAAATCACTTAAATAAATAAACATCTACCTCAAATAGTCATGAATGGTGACAAATATCTTACAGTCTGATAAACGAAATATGTAAGTATTTTTGTTGGAGTTGCTTACGCTATGGTATTAGCGTATAATAATAAACCAAGGTCAAAAGTCAGAGTGAATGGACTTGCATAGATAAATTTGGCGATGTTCTGATTAATGTAGCCGGTCTATGTAACAAATCGAATGAAAATTTTAGAAGGGAGAATGTTTTCGATTATCCATCGACTGGTGAAAGAATAATGGAAACAGAATAAACATACATTTATATGTATAATTTTTATAGTTCGATCGCTGTCGATAGAGCAAGAGATATGGTGGTAAAAAATTAATTACAAATATTACTACGTACCATAGCTATTAGTGGAAAAACGAATTACTATAATTACCCGATTCCGAAAATATCACGTGTCAATCCAAATTTCACTCTTCTTTGAATAACTGATTATAAACTCCAACAAATGAGATGTGGATAGAAGAAAAAAATATTTATATTTACGTATAAGAATATAAGCATATTCTTGATTACATTATAGCAAAAGCTAAATAAAGTTTATTTAAAATTTTACTTGAAGATTTATTGTAATTTAAATGAATTTAATTTTTATTTACATAAAGAAATTCCTCTTAGTTCAAGATTGTGGCAATAGTTTAAATAATCAAAATTGTTAAAATTTATTGAGATATTGGGAACCTCTGGAATCGTAGCCGAGTTGCATAGTACATAAAAAAGATAAATATAAATATTTTTGGCCGCAAATGGTAAGCCGTCTGTTTTTTTTGTAGTAAACAATAAAATTGCTAGTTCATTTTAGGTTTTTCAAATAATAATGTAGGAGCAACATGATCCTTCCTCCGATATGTATATATTTTGTTTAATCCATATCTCTACAACACTAAATAAAATACGAGACAAATATACTTTTGCTCCAATCACTATGAACTATAGATCAAATATATTATACAGGGTAGCCCATCGAAAACGTACCGCAAGGCATTACAGGGTAGTAAAGAACTTTTCGGCAAAATCCAAAAACAGGTCAAATTTGTTTCTGAGGGGAACAATTTTTGATTCAAAAAGCATACCAAAATCTTCAACCCCCTAAGTGGGGGTGCCATCCCCCAAATTTTTTTAAATGGGAATGGGGGTCAAGTGGGGGGTCATTAGAAAGGGCTTTTAATTCTCTATACATCGATTCTTACTTTTTGAAAATCGATCCATTATTTTAGAAAATATGCAGCTTTGAAAATACGAACAATATTTATGACGAGAAATGCGAAAACCGATTTAATTTTACTTCAAAACTAACGGTATTAGCTTGGTAAATTCCTTCAAAAGAATTCGCTGTTTTTTTTTCTGATTTACGAATTCTTTAGCCTGATTTTGGTGAGCAAAAAATTGTCCTCTTTTTGTTCCGTATTTAGATAGGCCACAAGAAATTGCTAGATAACTGTCTTGTGACTTGTAGTTGAAGAGTACCAATACTGCCGAGTCTTTTAAATTGATTAATTATGGTGTACTCAATTCCAGAATGAGTAGAAATTATTGAGCATTTTTTCAAAAACAATGAATGCGGAAATCGGGTCGCCGAACTGTTCAACCAACGGCATCCTGAGAAACATGCGTCTAGAAAAATTGTTCGCGAATTGGTGGCCAAATTTCGCGAAACTGGCTCCGTTCATAACAAAAAGAGGCAGGTTGAAAATCCGGTACTAAATGAACCTACGGAAATAGCGGTATTAGGGCAAGTGGCAATGGATAGTACGCCGAGTACAATGCAATTGGTTACTGAGAAAGGAGTGAGTCGTACAAGTGTCCAACGAATATTAAAAAAATACAAATTCCATCCTTATAAGATTCGGCTAGTGCAAGAGCTAAATGAAGACGATTTTGATCGTCGTTTGCAATTTTGCGAAATAATGACTCGACGAGCGATAAACGATAATTTCCTCTTTAATGTGTGTTTTTCGGACGAGTGTACGTTCTCCTTGAATGATTTAGTGAATCGCCATAATTGTCGTTACTGGGCTGATACCTATCCAAGGATTTTCCACGAGACACACTCATGGGCACATGTCATGAGACACATGTAGGGCAGGTATTTTTGGAAATTCCATTGTAGGTCCTTTTTTCCTTCCTGGAAATTTGACAGGCGATATGTACTTGAATTTACTACAAAATGTCATCGACCCAGCTCTAACAAATATCATAGAGGACGACCCTGCTTACAATGAACACGAACTGATTTTCCAGCAAGACGGAGCTCCTCCACATTACTCGCTCAATGTGCGCAATTACCTAAATGAGACGTTTCCAGGACGCTGGATAGGACGAAGAGGTGCAATTGAGTGGCCCCCTCGGTCACCCGACTTAAATCCTTTAGATTTCTTTCTCTGGGGGCACATTAAAAGCAAAGTTTACAGCACTCCACCTGATACCTTGGAAGATCTGCGAGGACGAATCATTAATGTATGTCGCGAAGTAACACCGCAAGTGCTCCAGAATGTTCGACAACGGTTTGAAGACAACCTGTATCATTGTATGCAAGTTGGCGGACAACATTTTCAGCATTTACTTGACTAATACCGTAAGTTTTGAAGTAAAATTAAATCGATTTTCGCATTTCTCGTCAAAAATATTGTTCGTATTTTCAAAGCTGCATATTTTCTAAAATAATGAATCGATTTTCAAAAAGTAAGAATCGATGTATAGAGAATTAAAAGCCCTTTCTAATGACCCCCCACTTGACCCCCATTCCCATTTGAAAAAATTTAGGGGATAGCACCCCCACTTAGGGGGTTGAAGATTTTGGTATGCTTTTTGAGCCAAAAGTTGTCCCCCTCAGAAACAAATTTGACCTGTTTTTGGATTTTGCCGAAAAGTTCTTTACTACCCTGTAATGCCTTGCGGTACGTTTTCGATGGGCTACCCTATATATTACTATTACTCATCTAATTGCGTATGATCCGATACATAAGTGCAGACAGTTAGTCTATCAAGATGAAAATCTTGAATCACTTCAATGAATAAATATACAACCTTGACCACTACCTTCTGGTGTATGCTAATGGCTGAGAATGATAGTCAAGTCCATTGGTCACAGCTGTTCGAGGTTGTATTGTTCAGTTTTTAATTTTCACCAAATTCTATGAAAAATATTAATTTTCTTTGATTATGAGTCAAAATTTATTTAGGCATTTGTTGTTGTTTTTTTTAAATAAAAGTTAAATCAATTTACATTCATATTATGAAGATTTTAGATTAGAGAGGTTATTTGTGTCAATTAAAGAATATGATACTTCAAGAGTAGCTTCCCTGAATCAAAATAAATCGATTCATATTAAGTCACCACGGTAAGATTTTGTGTCCTTAAAATAATATCGGCTTAAAATTTTTTTTTTTAGATAATTCCGTCAGTTTTAAAAATATTTCAATGGAATTTAATATAAGCGTATTTTTGAGGCAGCCGAATATGAATATGATTACATTTTTTACCGAAAACATAGAGGTCGCTCAGGATAACTTGAAGCCTTAGACAGTCTTTTCGTTTTTTGCCTCATTTTTTATTGTTGGCAAAGATTTAAAGAAAATCAGATTTTTTAAACAACCATTTTCTTTACTGATCACCATTTGTAACTTATTACTTATAGTGCAAATTTAAATTTCTATGCTTAGTAATATTTTTTTGGCTATATCTCCCCTACTATTGGAGATACACCGGATGTACTTGAAATTAAAATATAGACACCTTTGCTCCAGATCAAATGGTATTCGAAATGTAATAAAATACATTTTACAAATCAATACGTGTAATCATGGTCATTGCCTTTTAAAATTTAGTTAAGTCAGATCGACAATTCGATTGAAAAGTTAAATGGAATTAGCAATTAGAGCCTACTTTGCGGTTTTGACAGGCCATTAATTAAAAGTCTGAGACTTTAAAATCAGAGTTACCCAGGGCCGGCTTAAGGGAGGGGAGCTCAAATTAGGTTAATCCAGCCCTGTGGATCCTCAAAATTAGCCTGCATTATTTACCTGTATATTTTATGACTAAAAATATGAAAAATTTGTTTATTTGAACATAGACGGAAAAATACCTTTTAAGTTTTTTTTTTGAGATATATCCGAAACACCGAAACTGTTCTCGAGATGTGTCAATGAAATTTGGAATTGATAATAATTACTGGTTATGTTGCTAATGTAATGACTAAATAATAATTTCTAAATGTTAATCTGGTACTTCTCAAACGGGGTGAGTTGTAGATAAATATTGCTTATTTTATAACTTTTTAATTTAATTATTTCGATAAATGGGACCGTTATGAAACTAACTATAACCTTACAAAAAATACACTATTCTCTGTATATCGGGTAATATTTCTCCGGCTGAAATGTGAACCATGACTATTTGCAAAAATGAAAGCATCAATATTTCATTTATTGATTAATACAAAAATAAAACCAAAGGTTAATTAAGCCGGCTTGACAAACACTGGTAATTTTCCATATCGCCCCTATATTTAAAATAATTTATGGGCCGGTATTAATTATCTTACTAGAGCCATCATAAATTCGTATTCATGAACGCCGCTGCGCTTTTAGGAAGTCTGGCTAAATAGGAAATGAATTTTAATGCGCCCAATAGAAGGCAAACACGAAAATTAAAGTGTAATATAGTTTTCAACGGTATGTGAACTGAAAGCCGAATTCGCAGCCGAACGAATGTTATTTCGGGTACTGCAGTTTAAAGAAATTATCAGGATCTATAACTAGGGATGTTCCGGATATTTGTATGTGCAATTTTGTAGACGTTAACTACCATCGAGAAAGCACGTTTTGCAATGAAAAACATTATTTTTAGTTCTGCTAGTGGCGTCCGTACTAGCACGTTACTGGATATTTCTAAATAAAAAATTGGTACGCCATTGCTTTTACATAAAATAGAAATCAGTTCTGGATTCTTCATTCAATTTGGAAGAAAAAAAGCTATCTTTCGATTATTCTGTACAACTCGTTTTCGAGTAAAAAAAAATAAAAAAAAACTATTTTTAACACATACAATGTAAATGTAATTTCATTTTTTATGTTAATGAAACTGTAACAGGAAAAACAACAGATTTAATTAGTGGTGTACAACAACAACAAAATAAAATAAAAATGTAAGTTAAAGAAATTGCTCGAAATGTAGCTCACTCTGTATACATTCTTTTTGAACGTTTAATGACACTGTATTCAGATAAAAAAAATTTGATAGATTTTTTCTATAAAATTAGCCATGTTACTCGAAAATGGCTCATTTTTCAAATAAAATGAATGAAACATTTTTTCTTTGAAAAAGAATTAAGTATCAAACACATTAATTAATAAATAATTTTCAAAATATTCAGTGGCGTCGAGTTTTTTGGTGCCAGTTTTTGTACAGGCAATGTTACATGCAAAAACTTTAATACGATATATCTGAAAAACTTAACCGTTTATTACTTAGGCTCATTCTTACTTACTTTCTCTAAAATGGCCCAACGAATCACCTGAAATATTTTTTTATTTTCTGTCTGTTTTAATTTTACTTTTACACGTATTAATAGTTCTTGATTTATTTTTAGTACTTTATTTTTAGTTATTTTAGATTAGTTTATTTTTAGTTATTCGTTTTCACATTTGCAGTCGCAATTTAAAATATTTGCATACATATTCGCGAATATCGAAAAGACTGACTCATTGGGAACAACCCTATAGGCTCTACAAAATTAATTAACTGATCATATGGAATTAAGCATCGATTTTGCAATTGCTACAGACAACGACCCAAATCGATATACAGGGTGTTTCTAAAATATGTAACCATACCCAAACGGGAAATAGAAACAGTTGTTTCATTCTGGGCGTTCCTTCTACAGAAAATTCCACATAACTTGTGCACAGTCTCAGCTACATACTCTCCGTACTTGTAATGAATTTTCACAATCCTCGCTCATCCATCGTATGACATTCCATTTTATCTAAACGCAACGTGTTTACTACAACATGTGATCCTACACAATGCTGCCAACTCTTCTAAATGAAAATAGCGCGTAATTCAAATCCTGCGTTGCTTTTGAGACAACATTTAGTTTGATCAACAATTCTGATTACACACTATATTTGAAACATTTTATGCAATAAAATTATTCAAAAGTAACAATATCTGTAATGGAATAATTAGTCAACTTAACAGTAATTATTTAACTTTTCCTTAATATATTCAGTACTTATGTATTAAAATATGCTATCAGATAACGAAATATTATAACTGTGTATGAATAACGAATACGGCCCTGGATAAACCTGTTATTAGTTTTACACCCATAAGTTAAATGCATACAGCAGAAGTATTTTAGGAAATTGTTTAGAGAAAATAGGATCCTCATTATTTTTATCGAAAAACGTTTTGTTGAAATTGAATTGAATTGAAATGTATTGAAACGCTTCAAATTATTATTTCAAAAATAAAATATGTGCTTTAGCATATAAAAGCTGCCTCGGCGTTTCAAATATATATATTTTTTAATTAAATAGAAGTGTGAGAAAAAGCTAGGCTATGGCTCGTACTAAAAGAACAATAGAACTTTCTCTGTAATCCTACACCTGTGTCAAATCAACTATTAACAATGTGTGAATACGGTACATTTTCTAGTATCTATTTCAGGTCTTTGTCACCACCAATAATGAACCTACCTTCAGTTCTTGAAATTGGGAAACGTGTAGTAGGCAATTTTCTTATAGACGACATATTACAAGGCAGTTGGTTTATATTAAATATTTAGTGAAATTAATTTGACTATTAGTGAGGTGCTTTTAATTTGAAATCATTCCAAAATAATCTACTTTTAAAAAACGTTCACATGGTTCACTTAGCATTTTTTGCAAGCCTTAAAAAATTCTCTCGAAAATTATAAAAGATAAACCATTTACTATATCCTTGAAAAACTTTTCAAACACTGCATACATTATTATCAGTGTTTCATTAAAAAAGCTTGTTAGTCCTGTGTCTATAATGCGATATACTAGGATACAGAGATGGTCCATTGCTGTGGAAAGTACGATAACTTTCTTATTATTCGAGGTAGAAAAATGTTCAAATTAAAGTTGGAACTGATAAAAAATACTGTAGGTACCTATTTTTTAAATCATTTTCAAATATCCACTACACGATCAAATATGAAAGCGTGATAAAGTTAGTTTTTTTAAACTGAACACCCTATATATGATCACACATTTGATTTCGTTGTAAAATTCTACATAAAAACATGTGTTTTGCAATAATTTTCAAATGGTAATAATTAGAACCAAAATATTTGACAGCGCGAAAGACGGTTAGTTAACACGCCCATATCTGTGACATATTAATTATTTTATACAGGGTTTATTTTTTATAGGCGTCAATTATGACATCCTGTGATTTTTCAAAAAATGGAACACCATGTATTTAATAGTCTCGTTTTAAACAACTTCTTATTCTTTTCATTTTAAAGTATTTTCGCTCATTTTAGAGATATTTCACTTTTTTACATAAAAATTGCTAAATCACTATTAAATATGTTTTATATCAATGATGTCATACTGACATCAAATGCTATCCAATGACATCCAAAAGACGTGTTTTTTTCTTAAATACAAATCGACCTATCCGAAAGTTTTTTAACAAGTCAATTGTTTAAAAAATAGCGAATTTATATCTTATTTGATTACAACCCTGTATAGTCTCTCCGAAGTCAGTTGAACATGTATAAAAATGCCTAACAATAAAATTTAATGAGTTTCATAGGCATCCCTAAAAAAGTTTTCTGCTAAAGGTAAAAAATTGTAATAATATTTATATACATAATTTGTACATAATGTGTAGAAAATTTCTATTATAATATGTTCATTTGGCAACAACATATTTTAATTATTTATGCCCCCAAACAATTTTATTATATTGATGGTAAATTTCGTTTTGTTCCGTTTTAAAAGGTCTCCAAAATGCCATGTAATAATATGAGTAAATAAAATATTAGTCTTATTTCTCCCTTTCGCAATTGTAAAATGAATGATTAATAGAAGGTGGCTAGAATAAATTAGAATTATCTGAATCACACCAAATTCCGCTTTGCTGCACTGCACTGCTGGGTAATTGGTCAACCACTTGTCAACAACAAATGATTCTGCCATTTTGAAGGATTTACTTTGGCCGTTTTACGATGATTTACGCTATTTTAATTTGGCGAATTCATTTATTGATTTTATTATCGTTATTGATTCCTACTATTGTCAAATGGAATCAGTAAATGCTAATTAGTATTTGAATAATAAAAAAAATGAATATCTACGTGCATGATGTTTCAACTGCTTCAAGTTTTTTCCACCAAGTCAACCGTTCCTTCTTTTTGCTGGTCTTGCAGTTGTAAATTATTATTGAAAGCAACTGTAATACGTGCAAATAAATCATCAATAGTTTTATAGAAGAAAAAGTCGAGAAGGTTTAAGTCAGGGGACTGTGGTGGCCATGCAACCGGTTCTCCTCGTTTCATTTTCTTCTTGAACTTTATTAACGTAACTTCGAACCTTTTATTGAAAATGAGTAAACACACGGCAACATCACCGTTACAGCGAAAAACCGTATAGTGTGCAAGAGGCTTAATATGCAAACCTCAACAATCTACGTCAGCATATAGCTTAATCATGTTTTTGTATATAAATAACATGATTAAAATTAAAAAATGAATATGTTGAATATTTTAAGCAATCTTTTGAAGAAAATTCTTTTCAAAAAATGCTGAAGACGTATAATAACGTATGTGTCGTTGATTCTAGGAGGCACATCTGCAAATATAATTTTAAATGAATGAATAACCAAAAATAAACCTATCGGAAATCTATGATTCTTGTCAGAAATAATCAGACACAACTGAAGTGGGTAGTGGAAAATTTTCAGCTACATGGCAATCATATGGAAAATCCTTATACGCATGAAAGTTAACAAAATATTTTGTAACAAGTTTTCTGGCATCATTTTACGCATTAGTTGTTGTCAAGTGTAGGTAATATGAAAAGTAAACTGGTGACAATTTTTTTACAGAATGAATAATGAATCATATAAATAAATATTAGCAGAATATTTTGAAAATAATAACAGGTGGAAATGAAGGTCAAGTAACACGATAGCAAGTATTTGTTAAGTGCTGTAGTTTCGAAACGTCTCCATTTTCTTCCATTCTTTCCAAGAATCGTTAGATAATCACTCCGGAGAAATTTTTTTGCCTTGTCGTTAGACTAGACCACATATCATTCAAATATATGAAAAAATAAATTGAATATACAGGATGGCCCGCCATAAGTGCCACAGTAATACAGGTTTGGTACGTTTATATCTAATTAATAGTGATGGAGATGTAAATAAAAAAATTATTACCATCTGGCAGACAACCAAATATTTGTCTAACAAATTATGCTTATGGCACACTCTTTTGGTCTTGGTTTGGTGTTTTGGGCATTACGTATAGAACCATAAAAATGTTCAAAATGCTCAATCATATTCGCAACAGAAATTTTATAAAATTTAAAGTTCCTACAATCTTTATTTTTACACTAAATCTAAACTGTCAAACCTAATTAAAAAGGCAACTTTATAAGTTTTTATAACAAAAAAAAAAAAAGAAAACGCTAACTATAATTGAAGACCATGATGGGAGAAGGGGACGAGCGCCAATATGTACGGGCAAATTATTCAGGATATTGCAATATGCAAATAATATTACATCTGAGTTTAAGTAAAATATTGTTATAAATCACGATAACATGGCAAAAAATCGATTTATTATATATTTATGTTGCAAGAATGGGATATGCGAATGTGTTATTTATTTTTCACTTTTAAATTTACTTCAGGTCAAGGCAGACTCACCAAATCCTCTGTGGGTGTTCACTGAGCTCATCATCAATATTTAAAAAGTAATTTGCTTGGTTAGTGAAAAGTACATATTTACACGATTATATATTTTTGGCCAAAACTTAAAATGAATTTTACATAAAGTGGAATAAATAAGTAAATGTCCATTAGATAAATACCCAAAAAAAAAACATTGTAATACGTATTTATAAAATAAAAACTAAAACTTGTATATAAGCCAACCAGGGAACGAAAACAAAAGTAATATCATTAAACTTTAAAAACACGCAGTTGCATAATTTGGATTAACAATTTCGACAAGGAATATTAAAACTAAATTTACTGTGGTTCTCAACGTATTAGCATTTCTTCTAATTTAATTGGCATTTATAATTTTATTGGCAATTTTATTACTGTCGGTGCTATCATAGTTTTTATACACGTTAAGAGCTGATAGTCACTGGTATAGTTAGTTCAATCCAAATTAGTTTTACAAATTCTGATAACATATCACTCACAGAAACATTGTCATGCTTTTGTAAAACATTCATGTCTGAAAACTGGATCAGTTTCATATTTTTTGCCTTACACAAGTCGAAGAATATATTATTTCGATGTAATGTGAGTTTGTCCTTATCAAAGTCCGACCTATAAAATAGCATAACCTTATCAGAGTTGGTGTCTCCAACAGCAAATAATTCTAATCGCAAAATCAGTTTTATAGTACCACTTTTAAATTGATCATTCAGAGAATTTCAGTATAGTAATTGCTTGTACATATTTTACGCGTTTGAAAAGCATATGGAGTTAAGTTAGGCATCTTCCTCACCCTAGGTAAAACAGATATATCAATGTTTCTATGCTTTTTCTGTTGCTTCAAGCCTCTCTGGCAGCACAAAATAACTTGAAACAATAGCCCTGTTTTAGTTACCGGTGATCTCGGGGAATATCATTTACTCTGAAAGCCGATTGGTTAATTAGATCAGGAAAATAAAACACGACTAATAGCGCATCGAGCGAGTCGGATTGAACCAGTCGAGTGGTATGACGTCACAGATACTCTACGAATGGCATGGACTGTTTCAAATATTTTAGAAATTATAAATTATTGATTACGATTAATATTAATATTACCGACCTAATTCTATATTTCTAGGATATAAATACTTACGGATAATGTAAAGACACCTTATGAGCCGATTAAGGACATGCAATTTCAAAATACTGATTGTTAAAATAAATACTTTTACTATTAAACAAAATATTAACTTACCAGCGACTTACACCAGAGAATCGCAATGAAGTGATCTCCCTTTGGTCCAAGAAATTTTTCGTTAACCGCTGTGCAAACAAGACTACGAGTGTAAGGGGACTTACTTGGGTCATTAGTATAAAAATTACTGAACTTCGGCACGTGTACTACGCAACAGATGGTTGCTATAAGGGCATAATAGTGCAGGTGTCGTGTAGGTAACCGACTTCTTTTATAATGAAAAAAAGGTGGCTGTGTTTAATCAAAACGGACACATTTTTTCCGTTATGTTATAATAAGCTGTCAAAATAGTATTAAAAATTGCTTTCTTTATTGGAAAATGGATGAAAACGGAAATTTTGGAGAACCAAAAATATGTGCAGATCCACAAATATTTTGATATTATTGTTACAAAAATGATTAAAATATTCTGTACCATTGTACAGCCGTGGACAAAAAAAGTTCTCCGATCTAAAATTTTTAAAGTGCTTAAATTGGAAATTCTATCTAACACATTCCGAAGAGTTTTTTTACATGTTCAAGTAAAATAGATACGTAGCTATTTTATCTTCTTTTTCCAAGGAAATAACCTAATATGAATTCGTAAATTTATTTTTGTGGCACATAGGAAGTAGGCTTTGAATGTGACTGAAATATTATCGACGTTGTACTAATACAATTGCAAGGCCTTTTTGACGCTGTTACATAGCTACTTTTTTGGACTTTAGAAAAGAACTTGATTTTTCTGGAACACTGTTAAAGATAAATATGGACAACCTTGCATCAGTCGAAAGGGCATTCAATTTTGCAATCACCCATGATAATTAATATGGGTAATTCCATTTGAAAAAAAAAAAGTTTTTCATCTCGTAAGATTATTAAATGTAGGTCGCAGCATTTCCGAGTCTGAATAACGTACATGTTTTGCTCACCGATGACAAGATAGAGTAATTTATGCCAAAACGAACTGTGAAATCTGCAGGTTTCTAACTCTTACGGTTTAGACGTTATCTAACCTCATTTAGAGAGCTGAAATCGTGATTTTTTTCAAAAACAACTGATTATCTCGAAAACGGTAAGTTTTAAACACCATGTACATTTAATAAACTCTACCTAATATTAACCAAGAAATTAAGAAATGCAATAATATACAAGGTGTTCCATTCAAAATAACAAAGTTATGTCGCTCCCACGCGAAATGGAACACCCTGTAAGGCTAAAAATATTTTCTTTACATGACCCACATGACTCCAGGCAACTTTTATTAAAACAGTTTTTTTTATAAATTTTACAGTTGCAGAGTTGCAGAAGAATCCCTCTTAGGTGGACACCCTGTATACTCGCTAAAGGCAATGATAATTATTATTAAACTTTAGTAATGGAAGATATTTGGATAACGAATGTTTTGATAAGTTAACAGTGTCTTTAAATTCTAGGCACTGGAGATATATCGTCGCCTGAGAACCAAACTATTCTATGTCCATATTTTTCTTAAATGAAAATTTGGTCACCACATAGTTCTATGTCCAATACCGTATATGCCAATACATTCCAAGTACGCCTATGTTGCGTACTTTTCTGAATACAGACTGGCCTTTTTATTCTAAGTCCATTTAACCTTATAAATATTCCGACCACAATATTCTATGTCCTCTCGTCCAATGAGGTATAAGAAATTGACATCACGTGAGGACATAGAATAAATTGGCCCAAATATTACATATTATTTAGTGTGGTATGCAGTGCTTTTGTATTGCTGCTGCAAGTTCTGTGGCACGACCTCATTGGTGGTAGAAAAGGTACAGACATTACAAGTGTATTGTATATGTTATTGAACAATCTTCTAGTAGAAAGACCTGAAGTGCAAAGTCTAATTTTGTGGTCAGATTCATGTGTACCACAAAATAAAAATTATCACCATGTCAGCAGCATTGTTACATTTTCTAAAAGTTCATCCTACTGTAAAAAGCATTACCCAAAAGTTTCAAGTGCCTGGTTATAGCTGTGTTCAGGAAGTGGATGCAATGCATAGTGTTTTGGACCGACATCTGCAAAAATTGGAGCTACATAGTCCACTTGCTATTTTTAAAGCTATCAAAAATGCTAGAAGAAAAAGCCATACATTTTTACATTTCAAATGTTTGTCAAAATATATGCTCCTCTGTAATGTTCCATATACTAGCATAGTCCAGATTTCTTATGAAAATAATTTACATCTAGTAACGTTTTCAAAATGCGTGCAAATCATTTTTAGAAGGCATTCCAGCTCCCGCAGTTCAGCCTCCTCCAGTTGATCTTCCTGAAAACAGTCTCTCATATCAGATCTTTGGCAAATCATTTTTCTGCTGTAGACCTACAGTTTTGGAAATTTATAAAATATGGATCTTTGCTTTGTGTTAAAATATCAATAATAACCATTATTCTAATAAAATTGTTTAATTTTTGGGTTTTAAAAATAATATCAAATGGACATACATTTAAGCATGGTAACTTGCGAATGTATGTTTTAGTATAAATTATTCTACAGGGCTGGAAAATCCACATGGTCCATCTGCCTTTACATGAGAGCGACAAAGTAAAGTAAATAAATCCGTGCGATATACCAGGATGGCTATAGTGATTCATAATCTGAATAGTCACCGCCCGTTTCGGGTTAGAAGTTGGAGTGACTATTCAGATTATGAAACGTCTTCAATGTAACTATCCTTGTCTATCGCACGGATTTCTATGACTTTCTTTATCGCTCTCACGTAACTGCCGATGTACCATGGGGACTTTCCGAACCTGTATGTCCACAACATAATTTTTTATTTGTATATTTTTTTCAGAGTCAACAGCAAACTACATATTGTTTTTTCCGAAGTAGATAATCTATAATTGTTAATAAAAATGTAGTTGCACGAAAAACCATAAATCTTTTCGATTTCGACGCTTTCATACTTTCATAATTAGTTCCTGTAATATTTAGAAAAATGGACATAGAATAGTTTGGTTCTCAGGCGACAATATGGTAAATTACAATAATAAACACTGCGCTGTTTGAAGTTTGGAAGTTAAGATCAGCATGGCTACAGAAGCTAAGAAATGGATAACCTTAGACGACGATTTCATGAATGTAGGTACGAATAATTAATAACTAGAATAATAAAAATAAGAATATGTATAATAGACCAGGCGAGTTCTGTTTCAATACACCCATGTATGGATGTTTTATACAGCGTGTCCCACTAGTGCGGAAAAGTCCAAAATCTATGTTAAAATGAGGAATATATGGATTTTTCTTTTTTCTGTGTTGCCACATTTCTCAGAATGTACAAATTAAAAATATATTCAACTATACAGGGTGTTCCACTTTTCCTGGACAGACACCAACTTTGGTTTTTTAAATGGAAACACACATTTTTTATATTTTTTTCGGATTCTACATAAAAAATAAAGGGTACTTTGTGTAGAACAGTTCTATTCAAATATTCACAGTTTTTGAGATATCTCGCTTGAAAGGTTTTTCTAGTCGATATTGGTTGCTTACATTTTCTGAGACTGACAGGTTATACTAATAACTACTAAGCCCATTTTTTTATCAGATGTTTAGTAAGGATGACTCTTCCGAATCATGCTCCAAAAACTGGCCTGCGTTATACAGGGTGTCCAAAATATCATTTCAAAATTGCCAATTGAAAAATTGAAAAATCTCGATTTTTTTAAATGCAACGCCCTGTATATTTTCATACCATGAGATGCAGAATGAATTCTATGTATTTACATAACTTACATAATGAGAAACCTTACCGCCAGTGTGGAATGTGCAGGGGCACCATCATGTTGGAACCACTGACTGTTTAAGTCATCCGGAGGAATATGTCCCTGCAATAATTGGAGCAAGTCGTTTTGTAAAAATTGCAAATACTCATTACCAGTTAAGTCTCCTTCAAGAAAATGTGGTACAATGACATATTCTCCGTATATTCCCGCCCAAACGTTGACTTTAAAGCAGTGTTGATGATCGTCTTGTCTTATTAATCTGGGATTATGATCGGCGTAATGATGATAATTATGTCGACTCTCTCGACCAGTATTGGCAAAGGATGACTCGTCAGTAAATAACACCTTTGAAAAAAAATGTCATCTTGTTCTAGCTTTATAGTTGCCCACTCACAAAACTGTACTCGCTTCTGAAAATCTTGCTGTGTTAAGAATTGGTGATGCTCAGAATGATAGGGGTGGAAGTTGTTTTTTCTTTAACGTTCTATTAACTACACTTTTGGAAATCGTAATTTCATCACTAATTTCTCTGACACTTGTAGATGGATTTTGGACTGCACATTCCAAAATGTCAATTTGATTATCTTGATTACCACATGTGTGTTTTTGTTGTTTTCTCATCATTTGCATTTGCCGTTCTTTTAAACCTCTCCTTCAGTTTTACAAAACACTTTATACGAGGATATCTTTGTAAATCTGGATTATTAGCTTGGTAAATACGACTTGCCAATAAACAGTTACCATGGACTTCTCTTCTTCTATTAAACCTTTCTTTCTATTAAACCTTATGTGAATCGAAAATTATCCAGATTATCCTTTGACAGGAGCCTACTACGTTATTTTACATATAAGCTATTTGTAAACTTCGCATTTTTTCATAGAAATGAGATTTCATGAAAAACTAATGAATTTTGGTATAGGAGCAGGTATAGCAAAGTTGTAGAGAATTTAATTCTGCATCTCATAGAATGAAAATATACAAGGCGTTGCATTAAAAAAATCGATTTTTCAATTTTTCAATTGGCAATTTTGACATGTTTTGGTCACCCTGTATAACGCAGGCCAGTTTTTGGAGCATGATTCGGAAGAGTCATCCTTACTAAACATCTGATAAAAAATGGGCTTAGTAGCTATTAGTATAACCTGTCAGTATCAGAAAATGTAAGCAACCAACATCGACTAGAAAAACCTTTCAAGCGAGATATCTCAAAAACTGTAAATATTTGAATAGAACTATTCTACACAAAGTACCCTTTATTTTTTATGTAGAATCCGAAAAAAATATAAAAAATGTGTTTCCATTTAAAAAACCAAAGTTGGTGTCTGTCCAGGGAATGTGGAACACTCTGTATAGTTGAATATATTTTTAATTTGTATACAATTTTTAACATAGATATTGGACTTTCCCGCACTAGTGGGACACGCTGTATAGTATCGCTAATTTTTGCTTTAATGGCTCTAAAATGATATAACAAAACATAATCTCACTATGCGCGAGCTTCAAAACTACTACTAAATATTTTATTTTGTTTTAGATCTCAATCTGAGGGTTTTGTGCTTCTACCTAACATTCCTAAGCTTAGGTGAAGAAAGAAGATACTGGATACAAAATCTAATAAAATTATTATGAAATTGTCAACATGCCGCAATAAAGATTTGAAAAATAGCTATTTCATTTCCTGTTCTTCTTATTTTTAGGATATTCAAAATTTTAACTACAATAATATGGAAAAACCTAGTTTTAATTACGCAAATATCATATTTCTTTACTAGCAATTTTTAACTGACTCCCGTCTAATTAATTGTAATTTAATTCCGACACAATACTTCCCGCAAATAAAGCCGTGGACGGAAAATAGCACGTGACGCATCACTTTAAAAAACGGTTTAACTGAAAAATAATTTGAGTGAGTCACGAGAACTCACCACGATTATCGACTAACTCGATGTTTTGTATTTATCTCGCATATATTTATATCAAACGGGGCTAGGTATTCATTTTGATGTTAGTCAATAAACACCGCGTGGAATATTTACGCATACATGAGCTTAAAATATTTCAGTATAGGATTTTCCATCACGTTTTGGTATGTTAAAAATTTGTCACTTATTGAATTGTTGGGACACTTCTGCAAAACACTAAAGAGCGGTTATCTCTCAACTTCATAATTTATTGTAAACCCATTATAAAACATGTGGATACTTCGTTAATTTATTTTGACTCGCTGAAGACGATGGAGCCATCAGAAATGCTCCATCACGTCAGAATTTTTCCATAACCTAAAAATAATAGCTTAAAATCAGTGGAAATCCTGATTTTTTGTTAAAATAGTTAAGATTTTGAAATTAACACACAGGCGCAGGCGTGTTAATAGGGTCAAAATAAAAGCTTTTTATTCCTGCAGTTTTTCTCTAAAATGCCTGTTGTTGGAGTTACAGCTATTTTTAACCAATTTTGAGCTAATATTAAAATGCCTAATAACTCCTGTTAGTTTTTTAAAGCTTCGAGAACAGTACTTGAAACAGTTTCCTTCTTTACTTAAAGTTCTTACAGATCAAAATTAATATGTAATAGCTAAAGAAGAGAAAGGAGAAGAAAGAAGATCATTTGAAGGATCTATCAATGGGGCATTGACGATCTTGCGATTTTTATCTAAAGTGGTTTACATAAGCTGTGATTTAAATACACAAAAATGTATCAGGAAATGATACCTTGGATTTAATTTTTTAAGAAGAGTTCATATACCTAAAGCTAAATCTTAAGCTGTTTAAATTTCAAGATACAAGCTACTCGAGTTTTTCAAACATTTTTTAAGATTTTCGACTTTGATACTTGGTTACTTTGTGAGTAGAGCTAAAAATTTAATGAAATTGTTGTATACAATTACCTACAAAAGACGAAGATACGAGATATTGCGCGACTCCATTATTAAGAACCTCAGAATTTTGGAACTAGCTAATATTTTGAGAATTCGATTGGTGCTTTTCATTTTTAAGTGTACCTATTTCAAAATAAGTTTTATTCGTAAAACAATTCATTTACGAGTTCTTTAAATAAATAAATATCTAAAATAAACGTGTCATATAATGTCTTCTCTTGATACTAAAAATCTACGGCAATATTTTTTTTTGTTGACAGGCGATTATCACCTTGTATTTAAAATTGCAGTCGTAACATGTAATATAATTCTATTATACGGGGTGTTAGAAGTTTGACTGCCTTAATTTTAACAGACGATAGTATACATTAAAATAAACAAAAAAACCTTATATGTCATGGTTTTTAAACTCAACCATTTCCGAGAAAAAAATTATCAAAATCTCCAACTTGATGTACAAAAGTTCGATTAATTAAGGAACATAACTGCGTGCATAGAATACCATAAAATGCAATGTTTATCACTTTTAAAACTTCCTTATGCTTAAGTAATTCTAGAAAATAATTAGCGTTGTAATAAATTTAACATTCGATAAAATTCATATCGAGCACAAGGTACTAAGCAGTCCAACAACCAGCAATAGGCAATTCAGTTGGTATCTGGAATTTGACTGTGACGTAGTGTTTTTTGTGTACCACTATTTCCTTTTCTTGAGGTGTTTCTCCTTGCTTTTTTAAAATGTTTATACCATACGTGATAATTTTCCAGCGAAAATTGGATTCGAAGGTGTCCTGTATGCATCGAAAATGGTGGTGGGCATTTTGAGCATATGTTGTAGTTTGTTTTGTACTTGTGCGTTTAAAATTGCTGAATTTTGCTTTTTGATAAGTATCTAAATTATTTTTAATACACATGATTACTTAGACGACGTGAATCTTTGAGTACTTTAATTACATATTTAATTTTTTAAATTCATAATTTGATTAAAAGTTAAGTTCCTGTTTTAAGAGAGTCATAATTACTAAAATTCGAGCTAAAATTTAAGCAAAACATTATCTTAGTACTACAGTACAAAAATCGATACATTTTATTTTATTTTTTTCTAGAACAAGTCTGCAGCGTGCACACGTGGTGTGCATCAGCTATGTAACATTAAGTTAAGCGCTGTTGTCACGTTGTGATGAAACTCCCCAATATTAATACTCGCTGTATTTTGAAAACTGTTAATGTTACGCCCTTTCAATATACAAATTTTTTGTTCATTTAAGATTACTCTCATGCTGAAGTAATGCCAGTCAAACTTCTTACACCCTGTGTATGTATATTTAGATATTTACTAATTCCATTTAGAACAGAGACCTCTTGAAAAAAATTTTTAAAATGCAGAATTTGATTAGATCTCCTTTATCGTTGCTAGGTCCATCGATGGTCTTTGTCAAAGGCGATATTAGGACAAAAATAATAATTTTTCTTTGATTGTTATTATTGCCTCTTGAGTTATACTTGTTTAGCATATTTAAATTTTTGATATCAAGAATCGTATGACTTTATTTGGTAAGATTCGTAGGAACATTTTTGGAATTAGTTTGAAGTGGCCTAGTACTTTTTAAATAAAGTAAAAAGTACAAGTACTAATAAAAAATATAGTTCACAATAGTTGTAAGTTTTCATTAGATATACAATTTTAAAATTACGGTAGGGCCATTACACAGTCTTAGGGGGTGGGTTTTTTTATTAAACGAGTGGTTTTACATTTATTGTAATTTTTAGTTCATTTTCCAGATAAAATGGAAAACGTATTTTTTATATGAATTACAGTTGCAAGTAAAATTAATTAAAATTCTAAAATACCCAGTGCTGTCAAAAATATGAAGTACTTAGTGGACGTTTCTTCCAGTATCTGCAACTGATTTATTCCTAAAATCATCCAAGGATTTTTTTTAATGTTTGTAGATGCATCAATATTATAAATATGCATCAAAGCACAATTAACATTACAGAAACAAATGGTCGTTAAAGAAAAAAAAAAGAAAATCTTTCCCGGGAGAATGTAAACAGTGTTTACTAACGAGTATGCACAAAAGCATTGCATTAAATAACAATATGTAAATTACGTGATATTCATTATGTTTTAATTAATTTTATATTTTCTGTAATATTTCCAGTATATCTTCTGTGGTCGGTTAACCGATATTAATTAATTAAAATAGGTACACATATTCAATATAATTCGTATATAAAAAGGTTAAAATAATATATGTATTTGCCAAAATTTGTCAGAAGTAATAATATGTTAAGATTTTACTGCTTTGACTTCTGAAAAAAAAACTAGCACTTTACACTGCTTTTCACAATTCTAAAATATTCATATACCTATTACAACTTTTTCTAGTGCTTTTAATGCTTCGATTCAACAACACTTTCAACGCTTTTAATATAAAACGATTAGAACATTTTATCATCCGTTAATAGATTACCATAACGTGAAAACGTTAATCATTTAACTATTTTTCCTAGTGTGGATGCGCTTGGAAACTGGCTACATCAATTAACTCATCTACAGCCTATTTAACCTCTATTTTAATTCTCCTTAAGACATTAGTCTATAACCGTCACCTTAACGTGAGCTAGCAGTCTCGCTGTTATATTAAGAGTGATAATTGAGTATGTTTGTTATTCTACGTACACACACACACACACACACCTTTTTTGAATGCCAGGGTTTATAGTGTGCTAACAAAAGCTTCCTGCAGCTAGAGGATTAGTATTCCGAATTCTCAGTTTCACAAATAACTTAGTATATATCTAGACTTTACCTGAATGTGTAAACAATATACAGGACGTAACTTTGAATGAGGGTCAATTTATACGAAGGCTACTTAGATCTTTAGAAACACATAATAGGTTTTGGCAAATTCCATTGTGAAAAGCATTTTTTAATCCTTTTCGTAATTTTCATACTTGAATCCTGAATCTTGAAATAAACATATTCAAATATGTAAAGTATACAGAATATCCTGAAAGTCGAACGATTATATCACTTCAACAAGACAAGAAGCGATAGAATACTGAAAAACTGTTTCCAATGATGTAAGAAGGAAATAAGACAGACTATGGCACATCCTGCTAATTCCCCACTCCTAATCCACCAATAATAATAATAATAATAATAATTATAATAATAATAATAATAATGATAATAATGATAATAATGATAATAATGATAATAATGATAATAATGATAATAATGATAATAATGATAATAATGATAATAATGATAATAATGATAATAATGATAATAATGATAATAATGATAATAATGATAATAATGATAATAATGATAATAATGATAATAATGATAATAATGATAATAATGATAATAATGATAATAATGATAATAATGATAATAATGATAATAATGATAATAATGATAATAATGATAATAATGATAATAATGATAATAATGATAATAATGATAATAATGATANGAACGACTTATGTTGGTAGGCCCTAACCACCATTCAGTGCAGGAATGAGGGAAACCTGGAAAACCTCATTAATTAGGAGGGTGGTCAAAATGCCAACCGGTGTCAATCTCTCACATTGACCCAAGCCAACATTCCTCCACCCTACCATACCTGCACAGAGGGTGCCAATCCTCCGTACAAGCATAGCTAATCTACGGTCTACCGGCCGCGGGATTCGAAACCCGGGCAGATAGCACACATCGATTTAAGTACTGACGCGACACCTTAAACCGTGCGGCTATCTCAGACAAAAATTAGAATAATGTAAGTTTCGCAACGGGTCACGTTATTTTGTTGTTTAGTCGCTTACGTAGGCGATTAAAGTTATAATTCTACGAGTTTAGTCTTTAATCTGTTCTAAAATAATAATTCCGGCATCTAAGTTACCTAGTACTGGAAAACAGGCAGCTTTTGCGCACATAAAATGCAATCTCTGCTCAGTTTATAGCTTCCAATTTGTTTGTTTTTTTTTATTTACGTTTTTCAAACTTTATCTTGTAAAATGTAATTCAGCTAACAAAAAGTTCGGTGACTCCTACTTCTCGCTCCCAGTTCCAACTCGTTTTATCAAATGAGTATTATCTTAAGCTACTTATCGGTTTAGATACATATTTATTTAAATACTACAACGACATCAATAACGGCAAAGTATAAAATTGTATTATAGGTATGTGTGCAAAGGAATATTCCAAAACAGCATGGAATATATTGTATTTAATCATAAGGTGTATTTATTTTTCAGGTTGTTTACCGTCTTGGAGAATTTTATAATAGGTAGCGCTAAAATCACCGACAATATATAGGGTATAACAAAATTGTTTATAAAACTTTACGTTAGAGAAATATGTAGAACATATTTTCTAGAGCGATTTGTCTCTCAAAACGTCCAGTAAGTCTAAACCGATGACATGGCAATCAGCTCCGAAATTGTTGTCTTTAAAGGGCTATTTTATGATAAATTAACAAAAAAAAGTTCCTTTTAACATGTGTCATGATAGAGAGTGTTAAGGATTGAAAGAAAAGAATGCGTGAAAAAATTTGAAAGAAAGAAATTTGGTATACAACTTTAGTAATTGTCCACAAGGATATAAAATACTTCTTTTCGATTTTGCATTTGATCTACCGTTTAACTTTGAACCTGAGTTCAATATCTTTATACAACTGGGCCTAAGCAATTTAAAACTTACGCGACTATTGTAATCAAGAGTATGAACGCCTCCACAATAATCTCTTGCTGTATTGTTACTTTTTTTATTTTCAACTAGAAATAAATCATTACAGTCCGTACAATATTTGCCGAGATAAAATTCCAAGAAAAGAATAAGCCAATAAAGTTCAGTTATCGGAACTACTGTAACAATTTACCACGTCAGGGGCGTGCCTTGAATTTTTCTCTGGTGTCGAATGTATTTAATTCACTGGTTGTTCAACTTGAAAACGAATTGTTTTTAGACATAATATTTACAAAAGCTTTTTTTACATTTGCAATATATAGGGATTTAGTTGCACGTTTCACACCTAATAAATAAACATAAATAATTTCAGTTTCTTCAGTTCACTGCTACATGTTTACATTGTACGTTTTGCATTGCTACTGTTTGTATTAGAGTACTAAATTCAGATAACAATTTTCTACTTCACGATCAAAACATTTAAAAATATATTTTTAACTAATGGATGCACATAGGAAGGAATCTATAAACAAGAACCTTTAGATTTCTCCATACAGGACTGTAATGATTGCAATCAAGTAAGGTAGACTGATAAGACATTCGTGACTTAAATCGCCATTAAAGGTAAAAAGCCACATTGTCGTTTTACCAAGCAATTCCGAAAGCCTATACTGCAGATCAAAGATGATCTGAAAGATAACATTGAAACATTGTACAGCTCAATAAAATAGAAAAAATATTTCATTGAAAACGTTATAGTCGATATACTGATATCAGCATGCACGTGTACAAGTACAATCACTTGAAGTACAGGATGTTTCTAAAACATTGTGCCAAACTGAAATACGGTAGGTGATAGAAAATGTCATTTTAAACAAAAAGTTTTCTATGAATGAAGCCGAAAACGTTTATAAAAATGATACAGTATGATAAAAAGTGCACTGTCAAAAACACATTTTTTAAATAATTCTAAATTAGATCCAAATAAAATACATAATCAGATCCAATAATCACTCGGTATAAATATTTAAATTGTGGGTACACCTGTCTGCAAGTGATCCATTTTAAGTATTACGTCAAGAGCGCCAGCTTGACGCCGCTCGGACCCACCAGGGTCCCAGGAAAAGGTCCACAGCAGATTGTTGCCAAGGACCAGATACTTATACCTGCGAACGACTTCACACCACGGCGACTCTCCAGCGAACGCTCGCCCCGACAACATATCTTTTTCTCTACATTTAGTTTCCAATAAAAATACTTTTATTTACCGTTGAGAAGGAGTTTTATTTTGCTGCACACCGAAAGCAACCCTCAAAATTAAATTAACGATTATAATAATCGGACATTCGAGCCCTACGTTGGGCGCCATGTCAACTTTCACCACCATTACTATTACCCCTATTATGGGGAAAATCGATATTTTTACTGAGCTCGTCGTCACTCGCTCGCCGCCGAAAAGGCAAACGGGTTGTTCGGACGCCTTCTTCATCACGCCAATCTTAATTTGCCTTTTCCCACACCCTCAGTATGGCACGATTTCCTGAGGCTTTCAACTAAGCCTGGATGCAAATATATTTTATTAGCACTTAGAATGTAGTGGTTATTTACTCTTGCGTATACCTCACTCTTGTACGCGTGAGCCAATGGCTCCATCTGTCGTGCAGACTCCCAACTGTGCCATTCAATTGACTACAGTAGGAAGCGACCTGTTAACTGCAGGTACTTTGTACCAGCTCCCGCGTACAATGTACTTCCTCTTCGTGATGATACGACGAAGAACAGCTGGGTCTGTTGTCGGTTGTCGCACCTATGACACACTAATGAGGACTAATAAGTCCGAAACCGGTCTGTGCTTGGTGGGTTAAAAAATAAGTGTCAAACGATCCTAGATGTTGTACTAGGTGTCGCGTCGCGAGTATAATTCAATGCCGGTAGGGGTAAATAGCTCTCGGAGTAGTTGTTTCTCGCGACACTGACGACTTAAATATACCTTACTCTTTTAGGCTTTTGCCTTGACTAGTACTTGGAAAATTGGAAGCTTCTTCGAGCTTGAGTACTGAGGTCTCCTGGTTTGGAAGCTACTTGGAGTTTGTGTACACCGACACCCTGTACCTACGGGTTTGAAAACTTCTAGGAACCTGCGGTATCCCTTGAGATTTCCACTGCAAGATTCGAGAATATCTGAATGATTGGGGCTCTAGAACTGTGGTCTAAGTCGGAAGTAAAGTGTGCGAAAAAATTTGTGATATTTTTTACAATGTTCAGAATTATTAAAACATCGATTTAATGATAAAATACAGGTTCGGAAAGTACCGATGGTCCATCTGCCGTTACGTGAGAGCAATAAAGTAAGTCATAGAGCGAAGTCACAAATAAAAAGTGGATCTTATTTGTGGAAGGGCGAAATGGGCGGTGGCCGGTGACTATTAGACGTCTTCATTATAGTCATCTTTCTCAATCGCACGGATTTCTATGTCTTACTTTATCGCTCTCACGTAACGGCAGATGGACCATCGGTACTTTCCGAACCTGTATGTACTTATATTAAATAAATGTATTCTTAAAGAGCTTTATATAATCTTCAAATTTTGGGTGGTAGTTCACGACCGGGCGGGTTCCGATCTTGGTTACTGAACTGCAAGGACCTTTGGAGTTTTGGTTGTTCATATGCATTTTTAAGAATTAATTTGTCATAATGAAATTAAAATTGTAATAATGTTTTAATTCTGATGTAATACCTTATCGAATTATGTATGATGGAGATTAAAACTCTAATAATGTTTTATTGTTACGTGTGATTGTAATAGTTTAAATAACTAGGTGGATTTCACAGGGTCTAACGACACTTAAACGTGTACGATAATTCAATAAATATAGAAATCTAAATAAAAAAATATATATAAATTTGGAACGGATATGTTATAGATGAATTTTTCGAGACAAAACGTCTGAATCTGGTTCGGGCTGAGGCAGTACAGTACTGGGGGGTCATGAGGGTTTGCAAAAAATGTAATAAAATTTCCAGGGTCGTATTTAAAAAAATAAAGTTAATAATGGTCTTGGCGAGACGAAACGTTACATATAAAAATTGATTATGCCATTCGATAAAGGGCAAAAAGTTGCCATGAGGAAGTGTTTTCGTTTTATCGATATAACCTCAAACAAGGCTGAAATGAAACAAAAACAGATTTCCAAAATTTCGGTTTTTTCAAATACTTTGAAAACTAATCATGTTAGCCTTGATTTTTTAGAGGCATAATGTTGGTCCTTTGCTTCCATTTATGTCGGTCGATAGCCGCACGGTTTAAGGCGTCAGTCCTTTAATCGTGTGCAAATTTCTGCCCGGGTTCGATTCCCGCGGCCGGTAGACCGTAGATCAGCTATGCTTGTACGGAGGATTGGCACCCTCTGTGCAGGTATGGTAGGGTGGAAGAATGTTGGCTTGGGTCAATGTGAGAGATTGACACCGGTTGGCATTTGACCACCCCCCTAATTAATGAGGTTTTCCAGGTTTCCCTCATTCCTGCACTGAATGGTGGTTAGGGCCTACCAACATAAGTCGTTCCTGGGCGCAAATGCGGCCTGCCTAATAATAATATGCCGCCTCCTCTCCCGCACAAGTCTCCGACTTATGGGCTAATTCTCGTAGTTAGAATGAGGAGTAGAGATATTATTATTATATTATTTAAGCTACTTCGTATCTCTTACCGTTTCCGAGATCCCTGTAGTGAGAAGCGAATTTAATGCTTATAACATTTTATTGATAAAAAAATACTTCCTATTCGTTTCAATTGTATTTCGTTCTTTTTAAAATTTAGCTGTAACTTCATTTTGTAGTCAGATTGAAAAAACTGTTCACCATTCTGATGTAATTTGTGTTCCTTTCATTGGCATAGTTAGTTTCTTTTCTAACCAAACTTTTTCCAACATTTGTTTTTTCGTCTAAATGCCTTATTAGAAGTTATTTAAAAAAGACATAATAGTTATTGCAATAGCAAATAAGTCACGCAATATTTAAGGACTGAAGATTCTTTTCAATACAATTGAATTACAATTGTGTATATGTATTGTCTTGTAATTTGTTGTTAGTGATCAGAAATTTAATTCAGTAATGACTAAAAAAAGAAATACGTATAAGAAAATGGAAAAATGGAGAAATTGGAACGGAAAACAATAGCATCAACTAATTCTTAATTGCAGTTACACACAAATATACTACACAAGTGGTACAGACAGACTACAGACGCTGTAAAATTACTTACTTAGCTACTGGACATCCGGTGGTAGTATCTTGTAAATAAAAACCGAGATAAAGACCGATCACAATTAATTAGAATTTGAAAAAATTCCATGAAAATTTGAAAAATTCCCTGATGTTTTCAAATTTATTAAATTCCCTGATAATAATTCCAGGTTCTCCCCACAGACGAAACAACTTTTCAATTTACTAACAGTGCTATTGACTGACCTTTTGCAGTGGTATTAGGGAATATACTGAATCTACATATGATTTATCCAGAGCTAATTTTGATTTTAAAATAAAGTTGCAGCTTACATACGGTTTACCTCCATAGAATCTCTAACTGTACCTACTATTATTTCATTTACTGAGCATTGTATTATTAAACTGCAAGACAACCACTGTAAAAGCCATGTTGCGACTGCATTTAAATAAACATTTATCAATATTAACGGCTGCGTCGCGTAAGTGGCATCCCTAATCAACAAAAACAATATACAAACTGGCTAGGCAGCAAAGCCCTAGGGGCCGACGTTTCCTGTTACATCACTGTTTAAATTCGTCATTTATTAGTAAAGAACATTGATAACGTGCATGTGTTGGAAACGCCGAACTTGTTTTACTTCCACAATGAGATAGAAGACGAAAAATATGTAGAAATAAAATAAATAACAGGCAGCTGTTGGGTATTCCTCTTACGAGTTGACGTTTATTAGATGACTGCCCTCTGATTTTTGATAGGTTCTTTAAACAAAATTATGTAGTGTGACAAAATGTATTAATGTGGTTCGAAAAAAAAAAATTAAAGTGTACCAATGGAGTAGGATATGAATGTATGCAGAAATCAGTAAACAAGGCTTGAAAACTGAAGAAATGTAGTTATATCAACTTTATTTTTAGTGTTCAAACTGGAGCGCTTTAAAACAAAGAAATAATCATTCAAGTTTTCTAATTTTACAATATTAGGAGAAAATTCATATTATAAACTTTATTACTATTAATTTTATCTTTATAAATTTTATACTGAAATTGGCGATAATTTATTTTTCGACACAATCACCCTGCTTTATAACTCACGTCTCACAAGTCTAACAATTTGTGAATGCCCTTAATCAATTTTGAAATGTTTTTATTGCGTTTACATGTCACAGTCCAACCATGCAATTTTTCAAACAGAAGAAAAATCTTGGGCATACCGGGTGATTCAGTTTGATATTCGCGGCCTTGTATCTCTTTTGTTTTATCAAATACCTATAACAAACCCTATATATTTTTAAATCGCCGCTCAAACTCTATCAAATGATATTGTTAGATCGTCTCCATGGTAACATATGTTAAAATTGTTATAGTCAACTGTTTTTGTTCAAATGGCACACTATATTTTTTATCAATTATGGAAGATATTTTTTTCTGCATTCAGCTATATAAAGAAGTCTATAGTTTCATTAGAAATATTGCTAGAAAAACAGCAAAAAAGATGAACCCTACTTTCAGAAGTTTTATTTTGAAAAATGATAGGCAACTGCGGAAACAACTGAATTTTGACGTTTCTAAATAACGGTTTTTCAAAATAATTGACATTTTGTACCTACCTATTCTATCTATAACTAATGATTATTACTATAATATGAATACTTACAGTAACCAAGAAAAACTAGATATGATTTTAATTTATGGAGAGTGCTGAAAGAACAATGCCAGGCATACCAACATCGTTTTCCGCAGAGACAACTTCCATCAGATAAAATATTCGGAAAGTTAGCCAGGAATTTGGCAGCAGATGGTTTTCAAAAGAAAAGAAGAGTTTTTAAACCCAGAAGGGTAAGAGATGGAGAACTTTCGATAAAGATGTTAAATGGCCTGCTATAGATCTCAGGATCTCATTCCTATAGATTTCTTTCTTTGGTCTTACCTAAAACAAAAAGTTTACTCTTCGCCTTTAAATGACATTGACGACCTTAAAAACAGAATAAGAGTAGAATGTCGGAGATTAAATGAAGAAACACTAGAATGTGTTTGTAGAGAGGGAGTGATAAACAGAGCTATTCTGTGTTTGGAAGCAAATGGAGGCCATTTTGAATAGTTGAAATAAGTATTGTTTTAAATTGTTATCTTATTATCGTATTAAAAATGAAATATGTTATTTTAAAAAACATAGTAATTTGTTTTCGCAGCTGGCTATCATTTTTCAGAATAAAGCTACGAAAAGTAGGGTGCATCTTTTATGCTGTTTATCTAGCAATATTTCGAATGGAACTATAGACTTCCTTATATAGTTGAACGCAGAAAAAAATATCTTCCAGAATTGAGATAAAAAAATATATAGTGTGCCATTTGAACAAAAACAGTTGACTACAGCAATTTTGACATATGTTACCATAGAAACGATCCAATAATGTCATTTGATAGAGTTTTGTGCGGCAATTTAAAAATATATAGGGTTTGTTATAGCTATTTGTTGAACTGAATCGCCCGGTATAACTCATTACCATTCCTGATCAGTAATTCAGTAATAATCGTTAGAAAATCCCACTTTTCGACATGGCATCGAAAAAAATCAAGATCCACATCTCCATTACCAGTGGTCAAATCGGTTGAACCTGTATAAAAACGCCTAGCAATCAAATTGAATGACTTTCATAGGTGTCCCTAAAAAAGTTTTTTGTTAAAGTTAAAAAATAATATTAATTTGTATATGTATAATGGTAGAAAATTTGGCCAACAACATATTTTAATTATTTATGTCCTCAAACAATTTTCTTATATTGATTATTACATATCAAGAACCAACGGGACATGAACATATCCTTGCCAGGAAAGGATGGATGAAGGTTGTTGGTTTAGGTTGAAAAAGTTACTAAATAAAAATAATCAACAATAAAATAATTCCGTATTGCTGTTCTGCACTGCGATATGTCAAGAACTGAAATTTATAGCATAGTCGCCCAGTGCGACTGTGTTTGTGCGGCATTTGCCCGTGGTTGCGTTCTTCAACTGGTCGTATGCATTTCTACCACCTCCACGTTTAGTTCGACCAGACCTGTATATGGGTATGGCTAAATAAATATCTGAAGAAGTTTTTTTCCAAATATTTTAATGCCGAGTTGCTGTGTAGCGATTTTTATAGTCGACTTTCAAATAACCTTGACAAAGTGGAAGTCAAGGACGTATTGAAGGTCGTGATTGAGTACCTTGACGTAAATTCCGTCGATTTTGGAGGTCAACATCTTATTCCGAGGCTGCTTCAAGGGTGACGAATCATTTAAACTCGTTGTGACCTTGACCTCAACGTCAAAATTGTGATCACATCCGGATGTAAAATTTTCTGATGAATCCATTTCCAAGGTTAAAAATAGGGGGTCCCATTTAAAATTCTGTGAACTGAACAACGTTTACTTTAGTCCATTTTTCGATTGGTGGCTTCTCTGATGACGAGATATTTACGTGTATCAATTAAAATGAGACACCCGGTATATGTACTTAAACTATACTATAAACTTTGTACAAAAACAGTTTGTAATTGTGTAAAATGACTGATAAATGATGACAAGTTACCGATTTTTATAAGATTAGTAATTTAGCCATCGCTAATTGAAATTATTTGTGGCATTTTTATGCAATCTAATCATGTTGATATTTGCCTACTTATGGAAATGAAATAAACTGTTTTGACAAAGATCACCATAATCAACAAATGTTCTTCAATTTTTTTCCTGTGATTCTATTTAAGCATATTAATAATTCAATTTTTTTTTCACAATACGAATAAATTTATATTTACAAAATATCTGTTATTAACATTTTCAGTTTGATTTTTAGAAACACATAAGTTTGTTTTCCCAAATTCCATAGTGAAAACTGATTTTTTTTCGCAATTTTCATTTCGTGCGTGTCATTTGCGGGTTAATTTTGTTGCTGTTGTATGTTGTTCTGGATTAATTTATTATATCTAGCACTGATTCAGCTGACGAAGTGGCTGAATCAGTGCTAGCAGAAATAAAAGGGTAAAAATGTATCATTTTTTTCTGTGACGGGAAAAAAGTTTGACATTTTCTCTCCCTTGGCAGGTAACAAAATGTCACTTTTTATGAAATTACTTTTTCCCCAGGAAAAAAAAATGAATACTTTTCCCGGATATGGACATACGAGATATATAATTTTAGAATATTTTATTATACAAAACTTACATTTCCTTAATGTCAAAAGTACAGTTGTTAAATGTGCGTTGCATGAAGGATATAAATCTAATAGTTGTAAATAGATATTTAACCAATTCAGTAGACCTCGATGAAGACATGTGGATACATCTTACAAAAAAATTCGATACAAACAAAAATTTAAGTACACACAGAACACGAATTAAAACTCGACTAGTTTTTTTATTTAAAAAATTTAATTTCAGGTTAGTATTCTACAGTTACACCCTGTATAAAGAATTTATTTGATAAAACAAATTTCAGAACAACTTCTCTACAAACATGCCTTATTCCCTAAATCCTTTAGCAAATTTAACAACAAATTCTGATAGATTAAGCTTTTTGGGACATTTAAATTAGTTATAAAGCATAATTAAATATATGAACATACATACAGTTAAATACAAATATGTAAGTACAGTAATAAAATGTATTTCAAAGGCATTTAATTAGTACAAATAAATACAGCTTAAAATATGAATCCTAATTGTATTTATAAATAGGTGTACAGATTTACATGCGTGTCTTAATCTTCGGACTCTTGAGGTGGTACAAAGTTGTCTCAAAAGCTTTCTTGTAAAGAGCATCCACAGGTGTTATGAAGGAGGAGAATTATGTCAAAAAATTAGTCACCAATAATAATTTTTATGTACACTCTTGTAACAGTCTTATTAAATGATAATATTTAACGACTTTTCCTTGCATATCTACTTCTATACTACCGTACTGTCTATCAATTTCAGCATGTATTTTTATCTCGACATCACAAATATGCTGATGATTTTTTGGGATACCTATCTTACAGCGAAATAACTACTTAGGTAGCTGGTTTTGTATTATAATCGGATCTCACTGATTTAATAAAGGCTAAAAGGCAGGAGTAGCAAAAAAATGTTGGGCAAACAGAATCCGGGTTGTGGTCAGAATAACTAATGCAAACGGATGGGGAAAAACTTAATGTAGAGCAAACTGACTGTAGACGAGATATTACAAGGTTCAAAGTATTTTTCTATTAGATATATTATGTATTTGTGCCTCCTTATTCCTATTTAAAAGGACATAGATAAACTGGAATTAGGTCAGAGGAATACATCGAAATATTAACTTATTTTAAATAAAAATCCCATCCCATCAACACAATTTTTTTTTAATGACAGGAAAAATATAAAACGTAGAGCAACAAGTCAAATCTATCAAGAATATTTATTATTTGATTTCATGTTAATTTATGATTATGCATTCCTATATTTTTTCCCTATTTTATAGTTTAATATTAACTGTAACCTAGAACCTATAGATATTCATAATTATGTTACTACGTAGATGAATCCTGTACATGGCAAAGGAAATACTTGTTTACCTTTGAATATTCAAGATTAAATTTAATATAGTTCCAAGCTAAGCTGTTTCTCTGGCATATCTTCTAGGGTAGCTTTAGCAGTGTGTTTATTTGTAGATCTTTATATAAACATGGCGACGAGAAAGAAGGATTCGGGGAAAACAAGTTTTATACCACTTAACAGTCGGATGGTTGTTATAAATTATTAAATATACAAATAGGCGTTTTGAAAAAAAAAAGTGTCATTTACAGTTATACAAAGAGTAAGAGCACTTTATATATTGGCAATTTTAGTATGACAATTTTTTAATACATTTTAATTCGAAAATTGACAAATGGAGACCTTTCATTTGGAATTATGTACAACATAAAAATCATTGGGCGAAAATAAACTATTTAAATCAAGTTAATCACATTTTGCTTCCTTAAAAAAGATGCCAATTCAAGTGTTTTTAAGACAGCTCCAACGATTTTTTTAAATATTTTAGTACCTAAGATTTGGTAAAGGAGGGATTTTGGGGTAGCTGACAAACATAAACTTATTTTTTTACCCGAACCCGAACAGAAGAAATTTTATTTGGTTTGAAATGCAGTTTTTTTTCGGAAGTGATGCATTATTGCAAAAGGGTAGGTATATCTTTTTTACAGCAAATAAAGTGACGCGTCATAAAATGCGTTTTTCTCAAAATCCTAACCAACAAAAAATAAAGATATAAACAAGACGATTTCAGGTGTTCTTAGCGATTATGTTTTAAGTGAAAAATAATGTCCACTTTCGCCTATCCCTTTCCCAAAAACCGTTACGTATGCAGTGCCCTTTATGCTTAATTCTAAAAAATAATTAGCGTTGTAGTAAATTTAAAATTCGATAAAATTCATATCGAGCAATGTGACAACGGCGCGGCGGTTTATTAACACGAGGTACTAAGGTGTCCATCAACCGCCAATACGCAATTCAGTTGGTATCTGGATTCGACCGTGGCGGAGTGTTTTTTGCATACCACTATTTCCTTTTCTTGAGGTGTTTTCCAGCGAGTGCGCGAAAATTAGATTCGAAGGTGTCGTACGTGCATCCAAAATGGTGGTGGACATTTTGAGCATATGTTGTAGTTTGTTTTGTACTTGTGCGTTTAAAAATTACTGAATTTTGCTTTTTGGTAGGTATAATTATTTTTAATACGTATGATTATTTGGATGACTTGAATCTTTGGGTACTTTAATTACATACATTTCAAATACATAATTTGATTAAAAGTTAAGTTCCTGTTTTAAGAGATTCATAATTACTAAAGTTCGAGCTAAAATTTAAGCAGAACACTATCTTCGTACTACAAAATCGATACATTTTATTTTATTTATTTAAAAACTGGAAAACAATTGTCTTAAAATCTACTAAATGTTTCACAATAATAGCCGTTTACATTTTTTCCGTAGGCATAACAAGTTAAGCGCTGTTGTCACGTTGTGATGAAACTCCCCAATATTACTACTTGCTGTATTTTGAAAACTGTTAATCTTACGCCCCTGTAAAATACAATTTTTTGTTCATTTATGATTACTCTATCTCATGGTGAAGTAATGGCAGTCAAACTTCTTACACCCTGTAATGCATAACGTCTGACTCAACTTGTAAATTATCTATCCAACGGCATATCAAAAGGAGAAAAACATAATTTTATTATAACTATATTTATAAAACAGATTATAAAAGACCTTAAGAATTATACAAAGAGAAATTAAAATATTAACAGTTCAGTACACCTGTAATTTTCCTTACAAGGTCAACTAGTTTCAATTTCTGGCGGTCATGAAGAACCTAATTGGATGCCCCCCTCCCTCCATCGCTCTTCTACCATGACGGCCAAATCATTTTCTGTCTAATATCTAATAACCAAGTACGCTTCCTTTTTTTCAAATAAGTCCCTAGCTACTTCTTCCGATACAAAATTAATAACAAAAGCAACAATGCTTGTCGTAGCATGCTATAATTTAAATTTGCCATGGGAGTAACAAATCAAAACGTAATTCGTTTCTGTAACGTTTTTAATCGGGGTAAAAACCCAGATACATTTAAGCATCGTAAATATCCAAAAGCTCTAGTTTAGTGTAGAGTATTTTCGCAAGATTGAGATACAGTTTAGTGTGTGATCTTTAAAATTTCCACTTTGTTTGAAGTGGTTCTCGAAATAGTACTAAAAGCCGAATTTTTAAGTTTCTCGTTGCTTTACGTTAAGAACCTTCTATAAAGCTATGTCCATTTAGTACTGAAACAAACTGTATTTATTTTTTACAGGTGTATTTTAATCTCTGTTTTAAATAACAGAACACTGACGTAATCAGATATCAAATGCTTTTGACAGATATTTTTACTCTCCTAATGTATCACTGAAAGTTAAATACATATCATGGTTTTACATCGACTTAAATTGTTGCTACTTCTGAAGCGCCTCAGGGTTCAGTCCTTGATCCGCTAATATTTCATGTTTATTAATAGTATTCGTGATAACATACAAACTAATATTCTTTTGTATGTAATGTTTTCAAACTGTCCACCTCTATTACACCTGTTGAAGGCTATTGTACTCCAAAATAACAAATCATCACAGAATTTATCATAATGTTTCATTATGACATATAGAAATTGTATGCTGCTCTGAATTGAAAGACTAATTCCAAAATTAACTTGTAACTAACTCGGTTTTATAAGAAACTTTTTCACGAATCTCTACTTTAGATTTGGTAATATTTCGGGTGCTACAAAAAATGCATCCAATTTCGTATTATTGAGATGTATATATGTTTGCAATGCGAAATTAAATTATATGAATTATTTATCGATTTATTTTTGTTTTTAATTAATGCAAAAAATTTGTATATTTAACATAGGTTCTTATGAGAAATGCTATGACGCATACCTTTACAATCGAATTATGGGTGAAACAAATTCAAATTAATGATAAGACGAAAAAATATGGACATTTGCCTAAATCATTAATTAAGAGAAAGAAAAAAGTTGGTTACCGCACATTTCACAGAGAAATAAATTATTAAACATCACAAGTTCCGACTTGTTCGCCAAATAATAAACGCGAATGAGTAACGGCAACAGCGCAATAGAGAGGATAGGTGGCGGGAAATTTAAATTAACGTTTGGATATACAACTTAGTCATTAGAAATGGATTACATTCAACGTGTTTATTTGTGTAATTCAATTTGGAATAATAAAATAAAATGGGAAATTTTCAAATGAAACATGTTTTTTTGAAATCTCTTTATATTTATAAAGCACAATACATTTTTAATACGAGAACTAAAAAAAAGCAGCACATAAACATTGAAATATTTATACTTTGCATCACAGTGCATGTAACAATCTTATACATTTTGACAAATTATGACATTTTTAATAGGTATCGTTTTTCATTTTAAAATTAACATTTCAAATATTTTAGTATATTTTTTAAGAATATTTTTGGAGAATATTGTTTTCACTTCAACAACTTTTTTCCTGCATTGGTTATTGTCTAATTCTTCATCCGACATTTTATAGGACTACCAACTTACAAATAATACTCGTGCGTTGCTGCCAAGTTTTTGTTGCAACTTGTGGCGTTTATTTATACATATTGGGTAAAAAATAGTAATTGAAATATCAGTAAAATGCAATATTCACCAGCTAATTTTATGTGTCTACACCATAGACTATTTAAATCACTTTTTCAATTCTTTAGTGTTTGCATTATTATTATTCTAAATGTGTCTGTTTTAGAGATATATTTCTTATTTGCAGTTTCTTTTTCCTTTGTAGGTCTTGCCCTATAATTAGAACTATCTGTCAGAGTAGTACATTTTTAATAAATAAATAAATAAATAAATAAACCAATCTTGCACCTCTAAACGTCTTGTTAGAAGAGACACATATTTTTAAATCCGTAGAAATCACCGTTATGTCAAGTCAAACAAGGGCAAAATACGTCTCGTCTTCGTCGAAGCTTTCCAAATTTTCTGTATATGGTAATGAGTTCTACGATGTGCTAGGTATACTAACGACGGCCTGACAAGTTAAAACTAGCACGTTTGTGTGCAAGGTACCACGGCTTCTAGACAACTTTTATTTCTATTGTCTATTTTTGGCTGCCAGCTACTTATCCTACGAGGTAGACTGTGTGTCTATAATAAATCTTGTTAGCAGTTATTTGAGCTTAATGATATTAGGATCAGATAAGAATTTCCCGTGACGAAAATAAGGCTAGTATTTCCACATTGCGTACTACAATTAAAAAAATCTAAAACGTCGTGCGGCAAGATATAACAAATTGGGCCAATTAAACGTTTTATTATCCCCTGGATGAGTTGTTATTCTTTTCATTACACTTTAATTCATCATGAAACGGTATTTGTTGGTTCTAAAAGATTATATTACCATATTTTTTCCTGTATGCTACAACGAGCGCTATAAGAAAATCCTGCTTTTAATTGCGATTTTGTATTAGCGTGCAAAAGTTAACGACAAATTTAATACGGAAGCTCTTTATAAGGAATTTGTTTAATTTTTCTCTAGAATCATGAACGTTTTTTGAAGAAGAAAAATGGATTATTGCTAAAAAACATTTATAACTTAAAAAATTAATAAAAAGTGAAAAATTATTTATTACATTGATTTTCAGCAAAACGACAAATTTAAATATTCCGGGCACTAGGAAAGAAAATCGCAGCGTTTTGGAATTATCAGGGTTTCTTTAGCTTTAACAACTTTGAGGTTGAAACGTTAGTCGATATCCTTAGTTTATTCATTATTTGCAAAGTTATGCCAAGTTATTAAAATATCCCTAAGTAATTATGCAATTTTTTACCTTTTTTCTAAATATTTTCACTTTGAAAAAAAATTATTTATCAAAAACCTATAATTACGACATGTAGAGAATACTTTGTGTTTTCAAAACCCTGCTTGGATTTTCTGTACGACCATTATTTCCCGAGTAGTCGATTAACAAAGTCAAAAATGATTTTTTTGTTTTGATCGACGACAAATAATTGTACAAGGCTTAGGAACCGCTCAAACTGATGAGTTTTATGATGAAATTGCCAAGAAAAATGTTTTGAAGTCCATAGGCCTTTTAAAAAAAAAGCAAAAATTTACAATTTTTTTTCCGTTGATTTTCTTATGAATACTCAAAACTGCTGACGCTAAACAAATTTAAACTGCAGATCTGAAAACTAGACACTTGAAGCTTCAATTTAATTTTATTTTTATTCTCTCTACGACCATTTCCCTCCAAGATGCAGCTCTGAAAATCATCCAAAATGTTGGGATTTTTTTAATATCACTTAATTTCTGTACCTACTGTATATGGAAAACTATCACCGACATAAGATAATACTAACAACTTTTCCTCGCAATTCATAACGCATTAAGCTTCTGACAAGAAAATTACGGAAAAATCCTAGAGATAATAAATTAACTATATGTTTAGTCCTTCCTCTTTGTGAACAAGAATACATGAAATATGGTACGTAATAGAGCACCTCCAAGATTGAATATGAATTCAATGCAATACTTGGCTTATTTGAACAAATACGGGAACATTACTGAAAACATTCCTTGAAATTTATGGATATTATTCTAGTAACTAGTATTTTATTACTAATGACATTAACCACCGATTCCTCTAAAATTTTTATTTTCCAAAAACAATGCGAAAACAGAAAAGTACTTTTTGAAATATTTTGTTACAATTAAAATATATTTTTATTTTCAGGGCCCTACTATAAAACAGCAACATGTTACTATCTAATCATTTTAGTCAGGATAGTTAGGTATGTAGGTATGGGAAACGTTTCTAAAAATGTACCAGTAAAAAATGAAGTGCTTTGTAAATTGTGAGAGGCAAATCCCTGAAATGACTTCTAAATATAGAAAACCGCTAAGTAGGTCGTGAAAATTAGAGAAAATCGTAAACAATTTTACTATGCTTTCTTTTTGATTAAGAAAAAAGTAACAGGTTGATTAAAATGGATGAAACTAAAAAATATAAATAGGCAATACCTTTATACCAACATCTAATGACGTAATTAAAATATTGGATTGCAAATTCGAATCTGTGACTTTGTCTTGTTTGACAATATTTACAAATGCTTTGAAATATTTACTAAATACTAATAAATAACTTATTTACGAAAATCGACACTGTCCAACACGAAATCCACAACAAAATATTTGAAGCCGTCCCTGCACAACATACCCCGTATTTCATGGTATATGCCTATTATTTAACAATTGCCTTATCAACGTCATACAAATATTTTCAAAGATAAAAGGAGACGCTTGGGAAATATGATAACGTCAATATGCATAAAAACATTTTTATAATTTCAATTTTTTTGATTGCCGCTTGTCGGCTCGGTTGTCTGTTGCAGTGAAATTAAAATGTATCACTTAGAAAAGCTGTTAAATTCATTAATTGCTTGGCATACTCAGATACCCCATTTATACGCGTTTCAACTTAAGATACTAAAATAAAACCACGTTGAAAATATGGCGTCATTATAATTAAGAATTGCCAATCAACATAATGTTTATTCGCTTCGCCCTTACACTTAGGTATAGGGTGTTCATATACGATCAATTTCTTCACATTTCAAAATTGTTTACATTTATACAGGGTGTCCCAGTTGGGCTTATTTGATGTTTAAAAAAGTGGTGTTTTCAGTAAAATCAAATAAATTTCTCCTATTTTTTTATTATGTATAAAATAAAATTCTTCCGAATACCTGTTGTCAATAGAATTTTAGACATATTTTTTTCCACGGAACAGAAGTGGCTATAAACAAGTATGAATCCTTAAGTAATTAATTTGCGAATTGAAAGCAATCCATATACAGGGTGATTCACAACTTATCCAAAAAAAATTGGGAATAGATGCAGCATGAGAAATGGAATCAATATTGTAAAAATTTTTTTTGTAAAATCCTTATAGTTTCCGAGAAAAAAAATATTGAAGTTATAGTGCATTCAACCACTACATAGCTGGACAACTGTAGTCTCTAGCGTCATTCGCCACGTGGCCTCAGCGACTCCGAATACTAATTTGGATCTGTTATCTGTGGTGTTTACAAGTGGTGTTTCTTAGTAGTTAGTGTCAAAAATGGGTAGTTAGTGTCAAAAATGGTTTGCGTGTACTCGGAGTTGATGGATAATTTATGGTGAAGCATTTGTGTTATGGTGAAACAAGACATTTGTGTTAGTTCGTAGAAACTGTGTACAACCGACCCAAATGTGTTTACACATTGGTGGATAAAATACTGATTAGTTGTTGTAACATCGGGTATGTCAAATGATTTTATTATTTAAAAACATAAATTAATTTTATTAATTAATAAAGGCAAAAGCAGTTGAATTTGCCGATATAAAATAGGTGCGATAAAATTCTATTTACATATTTCTTTCCTTGCGAAAGTTTTTGTCCGTTTTTATCACACCGCCATGCTGGTCGCATTGTGCGAGGTCAGGTTTTACAGTGGACCAGTTTCCAGTGCCGTGCAGAAGTGTATTTTTAAATCATTTTCGAACTGCCCTTTTTGATTTTTTCTTTACAAAATTGTATTTGTAAGGGTCCCCTGTACATCCAGAATTTTTTTTTTTGATAAGTTCTGAATCACCCTGTATAAACAAATGTCATAAATTAACATTCCATGCAACATATATTCAAATTTAATGAAATAATGGCGGCTGACAATAGGCATGATATTCTTTTAATTTGTAGTCTTAGACTTTTATATTACCTATTGAATTTAATATCCTCTAATGGCCGATAACCAGCAAAGTCCGAAAACAGACGAAACCACCCTGTTTCTAATCTGGAAGAACCTGATTTTTCTGAGCCAAATATGATTTTCCAGGTGTTGAAATTATATTATTTTGTATCGTGAAGGTCAAATTCAATTGAACGTCTACAGAATAAAAATATCACTGAAATATTTCCCAAGTAAATCTGGCACCTCACTATTTTACTTTGTTACAGTCAGATAATATCAGTTACATGCAATTGAAATTAATAATTCTAATATAAAAAATACTAAGAAATACATATACTTCCTTAAAAAAAGATCGAATGAAAAAATTTAAATTGTGAAAACATTATCATTTATAACTAGGTATGTAGGCACCTATTTTACGACCTTTACTCGTATTATACAGAGATAGATTATTTCGGAGAAAACTTGTTTTATACATTTTTAACATAACCTACATGCAACCCGGTTTGATGCTTCCTTCAGTTCCTTCGCCGCCCTTGTCGAAGAATTATAAACATTCTCTAGTTGGTCGTTCCATCTATTTTTATTACCCAGTAAAACGCGATTCAGTAGCATCAGGGCGAACATCACAACAGAGTAGGTACTAAAAATTATCAAGACAGTGACTTCGATCGTTGTTTTAATAAAAACCGGCAGGACGTCTCAGTGAAAGGATAAATACACGGATCACTGCGACCTAGGCCTTCAAAATTTATTATTACCGATTACCGATAAGTAAGGTGTTTTCAAATAAAACACAACATTCATATTTAGGTATTGCGTTACAATTAAATAATAAAATCGTATAAGTTCATCAGTCTTTAGTAATATAATTTCCTTCAGTCAAAATATATTTATAATAGCTATGGAATACGAAATAAATAGGTAGCTTTCCATAAATGTACGAAAAGGCAACATTTAATAAGGATTAATTTAATAAAAATAATGCCGACTTACCTGCGAGGATTCTGCATGTGTTGTAGGAGATTTAAAAATTTTAACTGGTTGCCCCGACATTGTCGAAGTCATAATTCCACTTATAGGTTTTCCTGAAGACTGAACCAGCTTGATCATTTGTGGCTGGCCTAGTTTTATACAGAAAACCCAAAATTAGTCACTTGTTATCTGTGACAGAAATGTACAAATTTAAAGGGCTTAAATTTGAATTACATCTGCTTTAAAATACCGGGAGGGATCAAAAACAAAACTTTCAATTTATGGAGTTACTACTGATGCCCCTCCAAAAATTACTTAACTATATTAGTTCCTAATTATCACAAGCTCAAAACATTAATATAATATTACACCACCCCCTGTGATTATGATACAGTTGTGGCATGCTATCGTGCACTAATTTTCAAAAATTACCATTGGATCCTTGTATCACCCAGTTCGTTGTATTTGTTTGTTGGGTCATCTTTGACACTTCCACTACACAATGAAATCAAAATAGTCTTGAAAACTTATGAGTAAACCTTTAGTTTTTCATTAAAATCTAAGCACACCATCCGAACTAGACATCCGTTCATCAAAATGGCGACCTTAGTAAGACAAAATTTCAAAGCTCATTGCACGAGTGTACTTGAAATAAAATTTTATCAAATTACTTCTCTTGATTAAAGATTTATTGCACTTTCATATTTTATAAAAAACAACGTCTTTGAGACTTTTATGACACGTACACGAGTTTCTAAAGAGGTGCTATTTCGTGCAGATACATCTCAGATCAGCTTGGCGGCGGGCACAAAGTGATCATGCTGATTGGTCGAGCTTACTCACGTGGTATACGCTGAATATAGTTCTGTGATCGGCCACCAGTTTTAATGTTTGGCGCCTTTTTGGTGGCGCTACCTGCCAGAGCAGCACTCAGGGAGCAAGTTTTGATTATCAGCTGTGACCCATATCGCCATGGTTGCCAGATTGGCAAAATTTCACCATAAGAACCCATACTATTTATACAAAACACCTTATATTTAAAAACAACCCATAAATATACAAAATAAAATGAAAAATAGTTTTATTTATTTTATATTATTTAGGTGTATTCAGTGTATTCACAATTCAAACCAAGTGCCCTGTCCTCTCACGGAACTAGTTTATACTGAAAAAAAAAAAGTGATAAAGTATAAACAAACTGTTGTGACATGTGACCCAAGAGGAACTAGATAATGTTATAAAAGTAAAACAATTTGTAGTATATCTGGATTCAAACAGAAATAAGGATAGAGGTTTAACAGTTCGTTAATAATAAAATAACATTCTTTTATATTTGTTTGAGTGAGATAAAAATTTGAAATATAGATACTCAAAGTACCTACTTTTTATAATGTACAATTTCATTATAACTAATAAAAAAAACGAGAGTGAATAATTCTAATTAATTTTTTATAAAAGACATAATGAATGTCGTTACAAGTGCTATTTTAACGACGTTCATTGCAAACAGTGTAAGCAAATATTTTCTGTCAACGATGAACATCAGCAGAATGCCTAAAAAAATCGATTTATTTTAGTTTTTATTTCTTTTTTCCCTTTTTGGTTATTTTACATCGGCCTATTTCTGTTACTATGATTATTATAAGTATCTACGATAGGCACGAGCAACTGTCAATCTGGAAATGCCGATTTGCCGAATCCTCACTTTGTTTTTGTACATTTCAATGAAAGTAGGGTATTTATAATTCAAATTACAGGTGGAAACTCAGTGAAAAAGGAAGGGTGGGGGGAGTGACCAAACCTCTCTTTTTATATACAAACTTGTTTGTCACGAACGAAAATACATTAGTGTTAAATATCTAATTAATTCATAATCTGGCAATTATGTACTTTTCCCGTGTTAGCACGATTGTATTATGACGTCAAATAGCAAATAAGCATGAACATTGAACATTGTCTTTAACTTTTTCATTTAGTCAATTTAGTTGGATATCGTAAACAAATTTAATCAAAACTATTTTATTACGATATTTATCTTAAAAAATTTAGTTAGTTTTAGAGGTGTAGATATCTTTTATAGGGGTATAGGAGAACTGGACGAAAATCTCATTTGAACGAATGAACAAATATTGGAATAAGACAAAGTCCCCTTAATTTTATCATAAATAGATAAGGTTAAAAAATTGCTAGATTTAAAAAGGTTCTTATTAAAAATAAGTGCATATTGCATTCTTAATACAATTCGAAATTAGATTAGAATTTCCGATTTGGATTAGGTACTTAAATTTAAGCCGGCCCTGTAAAGCCCCTATTTGCTATTTCATACATATGTTTATTCTTTGCTTTGTAACCTGTTTTTTTAAATATTTGACAACAGTGACAACTGCCAAGCAGCCAAGACAAGAATGACAGACTGTAGATGTGTTATGTTCTGTGGTGTGGTGCAAGGGCTGTGCTAGGGGTTGTTTTCGACTAATGAAGGGTAGTAATAGTAAAGTATAAAAGTTAGTAACGATGGCGAGTAAAAATAAATCTACAAAAATAAAAATGGATACCAAGGCAACTCAAATGCCAGATAATGTATTGGAAGTAATATTTTCATTCTTAACACTTCATGATTTACGAAACTGTTCATTAGTGTGTAAAAGGTGGTATAGTTTTTTAAATGATGAAAATAATGACGTTTGGAGGTTACATTGTGTAAGAAAGCTTGCTGAAGAGGCTCTTAAGTCGGATCTATTATCATCAGTTCCCACATACAAAGCTAAACTAAGAGCATTTTACCATGCATGGAATCCTAATGACTGTTCAAGAAATATTTACATTAAACCAAATGGCTTTACTTTGCATAGAAATCCTGTAGCACAAAGTACTGATGCGGCGAGGGGTAAAATAGGTTTTCGTCATGGAAGGCACACATGGGAAGTGATATGGGAAGGACCTTTAGGAACAGTGGCAGTAATAGGAATTGCTACTAGGGATGCTCCTTTACAGTGCCACGGTTACGTGGCCTTATTAGGGTCCGATGATCAAAGCTGGGGCTGGAACTTAGTGGATAATCATTTGCTACACAATGGGGACGCTCAAGGAAATTATCCATTACTAAATAATGCCCCAAAGTATCAGGTAAATGGTCACTTTTACTGTAATTTAATTGTCAGGAAGCATGTTACTTAAAGTACCTAGATGCCTTCTACTAAAATAAGTAAAAGAATCTTGGTGACTGGAATTATAAGTACCTACTATAAACTCTGTTGTTGGACTATTGACATCACATACTCTGACTATAGCATGATAATTGATAACTCTTAAACCATGTTAAATCCTTACGGTCATCTTTACAAAACTATCGTATTATGTATTCTCCGAGAGACAAAACGCTGGGGACATTGCGGTGTATGAGACCCAGATATTATTGGGAATTGCAGATTATATTAAATTTAATAGGTATTAGTAGATATTATTAGGCATTGTGTGGGTGTTATAAAAAAGTAAAGGAATTGCTAAGGTATTATGGGCATTACTAAGGCATTTATTTATAACTAGTGGACATTTAGAATACAGAGTCATATAAGTCCATGTCCATGTAATTGAGAGCGTAATTCCTTTGGTCTTTTTAGACACAAGCTTTAATAAACCACTGGCCTAAAGATACTGGTTTCCAAGATCTCTGAAGTTGTTTGACATAGATTGACAAAACTTGGGGAAATAATATAACTAATTAAAGAAAAATATAAAACTGTCAACTAGCGGTGGATATTTGGAGGAACCTTTGTCATTAAAACTCTTAGAACAACTATGCCATATTTTTCAATAACTTTAACGTCCTATGTATTGGAAACCAGTAACTTTAAGGCCTTTGGTTTGTTAAGACTTTTGGGCCTAAAATGGCTTAAGGAAGCACCGTCAACAAGTATTTAACTTTTGTCATATTTTCTAAGACATGTCAGTATAATGATTAAGGCAATAGGGTTGTTGACCAAATTTCAAAAACTAGATAATATAATTCTACAGGTGCTAATTAGTGTGTATGCACAATTAGAGATTGAGAAATGCGTTTGAACAGTTTTAAAATAATTATTTAAAACTGATTTTTTTATAATATTTCAAAACGGTTGTGACGTCATAATGGGCACCTTGTAGTGAAATTATGTGTAGATGATTGCGTAAAGGAAAAAATTGGAGGAAGAAGATGCTCTGTCAACACTGTCAGTAGTGTCAGTCTGTCAGTGACATTGTCGCATTAAATATTTTCGAGTCTACGAGTTATTTTCCTTAATATTCGAATTCCTTTATTAAGTAAAATTATTATTTAGTAGTAATCATTTAATATCTCCCTTCCCATCGAATTAAAGCAGAATGTGTGAAACGGGATTTGTGAAAGCTTGATATTTTTATGATGATGAATTGAATTTTTTAAAATAGACGACCGTTTTAATATTGGCGAAATCAGAGGTATAAAAACAGTCAGGTAAGGATTAACATATTTAATGAATGATTTTATTGTGTTTATTTATAATATAAATAATAAATATAAATACCTACTTATTTACGGAAAATTATAGTGCAGTTCGGGAGTCTTATGGAGATAATGCAATTGGCTATGTGGAATGTGGAACAAAATACCACTTAAATTTTGTTGAATCCATTACAATCAGGAAATTAATAATAACTATCACAAATACTCTTAATTGATAGACTGCTGTCGCTAGTGTCACTACTGTCACTTTTGTTTAAAAAACAGGAAACAGGATAACAGGGCTTGATGGACAATTTTGATATATTTTCTTCTTCATAATTATGCAATAGGATCGCTACTATAGTAGGATCGTATACGATGCAAAGTAGAGCAAAAAATTGTCGGCCTTTTATCAAAGAAAAATCGTGTCATCATTTTTAGGAGGCGTAAGATAAATCATTTCAAATTTAAAATGAAATTCAATGTAAAATCTGAAATACCGCTGCATACGCACTGTGTTCTGGTAGTAGCTGTAGTCGCCCAGGTGCATCGAGTGTACGAACTGGTCGGTTATACGGCAAATACTAACCTGGCGAGATTTGCCGTCAATTAGAGAGCGCTTCCAAAAAACAAGTAAACAACAGTGGCGCGTACAGAGGTAAAATGTAGTACCTACATATGTGGAATTTAGGAAACAAATTGGATTTATAATAAATTACATTTAAAATAAATAGTTTATGAGAATAAAGGAATTTTTGTAGCAACAAGGGTGCCAGACCTGAACTGATCCCCTCGTCCCTTCATAATGTATAAAGAAATTATTCAATTTGTAAAACCCTTAAAGGCGTACTTCATTGGTTCCCTTGACAGGCAATGATTTATTACTTTGCATCGAATATGATCGTACTATAGCTTCTTGTTCAATTGCCCCTTATGACGTCAGACTAGTTTTTAAGTAACACAAAAATTCATAAATGATTTCTACCACTAATTTGTCATATAAGTATTTAAAATTTTACTATACAGGCAGGTTCTTTTATATAAAATCTTTGTATCAACAACAATTTGTATATGGTTTATTTTTATAGTCAGCAACCCTATTTGTAAAAAATTCTGTAGTGTGCTGACACTCATGGAGGCTTAGTATAATAGTCTATTAGAATAGACTAGAAATAGCCCAGGTGCTGCAATTAACAGACAATGTTTAAACAAATGTAGGTACTAAATAAATGTATCCTTGATTCAAATCTATTGCTTTTTCTGTGTATCCTTCCAATCATCATGTAAATCAAACTTTTGTGTTTAGAAAAACATTTTTTGCAAAAGGCTAACTTACTACTAGGTATATTTTTATACAAAAATATTTATACGCCCCTATGTTGAACAAATCTGATTTCTCTTTTCAACTTCTATGTTTATTTGTATAGTGTCCCAAAAATATGTGCCCAAATTTTAACTACATTTATTATTTCTTAAAAAGCAACAACTTTTGTCTAATATATATATATATATATTTTTTTTTGATTTTTGATTACTCACTTTTGTCTGATAAGAAACGAGAAGGAAACCACGGGAATGTTTTGAGGCACAAGTTTGAGTAATATTTAGGTACAAGTTTGAGCAATATTTGAATAACACTGAAAACTATTTGAGTGAGTAATACTTCGGTAATATTTAACTGAAGCCGCCACCCCTCTGCTCTCTATCTTTTTTTCAAATATTTCTGATTAATGCTTGAGTAATTAATATTGAAAAAAAAAATCCCAAGTTACAGCCTGTTCATTGATGGGAATTGGAAGGGCATTGCCTTACATTAAAAGTTATTACATTGAAATTAAGGGCATTAGGTGACAAAACAGGTACATATTAGTGTAGGTGGTGTACTCAGTGGTGTACTTTTCTTTTTGGTCGTCTCTTTTGGTATTATAAAATTTCATATTCTTATTGTTTACTATGATTAGGCATTTTTGAATCTGTTCTGTTTTTTCATCCCTGAAATCTCAGTTTATTGAAATGAAAATAATTTTATAAATGTAAAAAAGTAAATAGATTAATTTTTTAAGTAGGTATCCTATTCATTTTTCATTACAATACGTACTTACTAATATGTTGATATGCTTTTTAGGTTGGAGAAAGAATAAGAGTCGTATTGGATTGTGATGATAATACACTGTCTTTTGAAAAGAACTATGAATTTTTAGGAGTTGCATTTCGGGGTAAGTTTATACCACGTTTTAATGATAGATTTTATTTGAAATAATCATTAATATCTCGTTTAATATTTTGTTCCAAATAATAGTATATATTTCCAATTCTTACTAGAAAACTTTTAGGTTTACCAAATAAGAAGCTGTACCCAACAGTATCGGCAGTTTATGGCAATACAGAAGTGTCAATGGTATACCTCGGCCCGCCAATGGATGGCTAACATAACCTTAATTTATTAGCCTAATATTGAAGTAACGGAGAGAGATTTATACGTCTGTTTCAAGATGGTTCTTCAGGTCAGTCCGGTTTGCCCATGTGATAATTACCACTTTATTGTACACAGTTTTTCGATCGACACCAACTTCCAGTCCTAATATGGTTACGTCTTAAGACATAAATATGATGCGATAGATTTTTATGAAATGTGAATATTCGATTCATACCGAAGCACACTTGAGGTAAATATGAATTGATTTTTATCTGTAAGGATGTTTTACTGCTTCCACAAGTTGTTTTTTATACAAGGTGTAACTAAAATACTTCTTCAAATTTTATTTAAATCAAAAAATTAATGTGGTATTTAGCTACAATAATATTTTTCATTGTTTTCAATACACAATTTAGAATAATAGCATTCCGAGTTTTGTTAGAGTAATGGGGTCACTGCTTAGGTTTTCCACAATTTAGGATATATTTTTTGATTTTAAGCTTTATAATAACTATTAAAAATTCGTTGTTTTGAAAGCTACGAATCTGAAAATCAGTTATTATAAAATTGTCGAATATAAAAATTATTATATTTATTATCTGGAACTTCTCTGAACTATTTAAACTATACTAAACTAAAATTTTTTAAATCAAACTTGTTTTTTACCTAATTTCGACTAACCGTTGCTCAATTTCAATCATAAATATGCCCCTTATATTGAATACTTAATTATAATCAAAAATTGTTATTTTTTCTGTATTACAAGTGATTTTGTGATGAAAAAATCAATCTATATAATCATTGGCATTTTCATGTTTTTTAAAAACTTACATAAAGATAAATTAACTAATTATTAAATGTGGCTAAAAAGTCCCATTGCAGTCAATTATATAATGGAAAATACGGCTGAAAAATGGCATTGCATTGGTCAATTACTGGAATAAGCTGATCGACAACTGGTATATAGTGGGTTTACAGAATTTCTTTGCAAAACATTTAAGTAGATGAATATTATTAAAAAATTTCTTCCAATATTACAAATTCTGATACATATCATTTTTGTAAACATGACCTAAAAAAAAATAAATACTATTTTATACCTAACTGGCTGAAAACAAGTGAATTTACCCATGTTTAAAAGCACATTTCTCGATTTAATATTGATAATTAGACATTAACCATATAAATCGAATCTATTTATGAATAGTTCAATGCTTACTTTGTTTTTTGAGACAAGGTTCACTCCAAATTTTTATCACGTGTCAGTAGACTACTCGACTGCCACTACAGGTGGATGAATTTAAATCCACCAAAATTATGAATAAAACGGGGAAACATGATGGTTGAAATTGGGGAAACCGGAAAGGATTTAATTCCTTCTTATTTTTACTCGAATTTCACAAAACTGGTCGAGAAAGGGTATTGGTTGTATAACTGAAGCAATGTCCTTATCAGCTCAACATCCTGAATATGTTTATGCAACCATTTTTAATTTAAAATGTCAATTTAAGGCAGGTATTACCCGTTTTATTATTGAAAAGTCAAGTATTATAAGATTTATTCGCATTTTTATATTTTTATGAAGTTATAGTAGTTAATATTATTAATTATTAATATTATTATTATATTAATAATAAATATTAATATGATTTTTTTAGCAGCTTTTAAGTACAATGTTAGCTAGTCTTACCTCTAAAAAATGTTACCACCACCACCACACTAGATGTTTTTAGTAAATGTAGTGTATATCTTCATATTTCTATAATTTTGGTTTAAATGGTAAGCTTCTTCTATTATAATTCACCAACTTTGTAAATTTAAAATAGTCGATGCAACATGTCACGTTGATAATCATTTTCTCAAATGACAATCAAGTGGGCTAAGTGGCTTCATAATCTTTCAAATGTTTTACTGTTAAACTAACCTCTGTAAAAGCTTTTTGATTAATAACCTTGAAAACAGCAGTAATAAAACAACGATGAACCCTGAAATTGAAAATGCTTTGGAAAATAATGATGTGGAAGATGGACTTGATGAATATATTGATATTGCCGATAGTGATGAAGATAGTGATGTCGAGCAAGATGAATCGGATGATGAATATTTCGAAGAAATCTATTCAGAAATTTTAGAAGCTGTAAATAGAAATGCTGAGAATTTGCAGTTGCTTCAAAAGACATTTAATAGCCTTAAGTTAGGATTATTAGAGAGAATGTGGTATTGCAGAATCTTCAAGGAAATCGAAATGGCTAATGATACTGTGGAACAAGTCGAAGAGAAATTGTTTGAGTTCTCGGATTAGTTGAAAAATTTAAAATCAAGTGTTCAAACGTCTCATAATATATTATTTTAAGATTAAAATATGTTTTAAATCACGTGTTAAAAAGTGGTGCATTATTTTACTACACTTGTTAAATTTGCCTCAATTGTGCTTATCGAATTAGATTTTTTTTGTCATAAATAGTGACCTGATTTGTTTTATTTTATGTTTAATTTATATATTGCAACATACATATTGTGTGTTCAAGTTTTTTTTTATGCAGTACAAATGAGTTGGACAATTCCATTAAATTATAGACTGCAAGGCCATTTCATTTCGTTTCTAAATTTTATGATTTTTTTTTAGTCGCTTCACTTCATCTTGTAAAATATTGCTTGGAATTGTGGGAGATTTACTATTGGAATATATTTTGAATAACAAATAACTAATCTAGATTTCAGAATGTGCAATATAATATTGATGTGATTGAATAATTTTAGCCTGTACATTTGTAAAAATAGATAATTTTTAATGAACTACTCGGAATTTGTATTTGAAGGTATGTTACCAGCACTATTTACTTAAAATAGAAGTTGCTGTAGCAGTTTTTGTAAATATATTTGTTGTTTAACAACCAGCAAACATTACGAGTCAGATACATTTTTTCTGAAAAAGCTAAACGTTTTTCTTTATCCAACAACATTAGTGTTAAACTCAACTGAGGATGTAGACGTTATATCTACAAGGTGTTCCATATCATTCTGTTCAAATTTCATGAAATAAACAAATTTAAATTCGTATACCAAATAAACACTATTTTATTTCCCTTGTCCTTTCCCTCGTTGAATACAAGCTTGTAGGCTGATAGGCGACGTGACATGGTTATTGTTTCTATTTTTCTTGGGGTATTTCTGCCACATTGACTGAAAAGATAAATTTTAAATAAATAAAGTACTTATGCCAAAAGAACCAGTCAAGTGTTTTTTCATGTTTGTTTCCTCTTAATTGTTGGGCAATTTGTGGAATCTGCTTCAACAATTTCTCTCTTTTTGAAACTTGTGCATAACTAAATCTTGCATGAATCGCCAGGGTTCATAAATTCACGAAAGAAGAACAATATAACGCTGTTCTTAGATAAGTTTTTTAAGTTTTTATTTGGTTTACAAATTTGAATCTGTTTATTTAGAAAGAACAAATAAGTGTTGACCTACCTTTTTTGTGCTTTTTAACCTTAAAATTTACTTTATCTTCTTTATACATACTTTTATTAGTACTGTTGTAGTAGTTTTTACTTTCCATGATTCTATACAGGGTGATTCAGAACTTATCCAAAAAAAAAATTCTGGATGTACAGGGGACCCTTACAAATACAATTTTGTAAAGAAAAAATCAAAAAGGGCAGTTCGAAAATTATTTAAAAATACACTTCTGCACGCCACTGGAAACTGGTCCACTGTAAAATCTGACCTCGCACAATGCGACCGGCATGGCGGTGTGATAAAAACGGACAAAAACTCGCAAGAAAAGAAATAAATAGAATTTTATAGCACCTATTTTATATTGGCAAATTCAACTGCTTTTGTCTTTATTAATTAATAAAATTAATTTGTGTTTTTAAATAATAAAATCATTTGACATACCCGATGTTACAACAACAATTGTTCAAAATTTTATCCACCAACGTGTAAACACATTTGGGTCCATCTTAATCAGTTTCTACGAACTAACACAAATGTTGTCTTGCTTCATCATAACACAAATACTTCACCATAATACAAATGTTGCCTTGCTTCACCATAAATTAAAACGATATCCATCAACTCCGAGTTGCTATTCACACAAACCATCTTTGACACTAACTACTAAAAAACTATTGTAAACACCACAGATAACAGGTAAACACTATCGGCAATGACGATTGCAAAAGCAGATTTCAGTATTCGGAGTCGCTGAGGCCACGTGGCTCTCCGCGCGTATTGCGAATGACGCTAGAGACTACAGTTGTCCAGCTATGTAGTGGTTGAATGTACTATAACTTCAATAATACTGACAATAATACTGACAATATATACTGACATAAGAAAAGCGTTTGACAGAATTGATCATCTATGTCTGCTGTCTAAACTCAGAGCAACAGGGTTTTCAAGTTCGTTATCCAACCTAATCGAATCATATTTACTAAATCGTCGTCAGTATGTTGAATATGGTGGTGTACGTTCTGAGATGTATGTGTCGACATCAGGTGTTCCTCAGGGGTCGAATTTGGGTCCTTTACTGTTCCTTCTCTTTGTGAATGACATTTCAACTAAAATATCTGTGCAACATTTGCTTTTTGCTGATGATTTGAAAATTTATTTACAAATTAATTCAGTTATCGATTGCAAGGTCCTACAGGCCTCGCTAGATGAAGTTCACAGCTGGTGTCTTAACAACAGGCTTGAACTAAACTTAACTAAGTGTAAGGTTGTTTCGTTCCATAGGAAATCATATCCTATAATATTTGATTATTCACTGAATGGAGTTGTACTGGAGAGATGTGATACATATAAAGATTTGGGAGTAATATTCGATAAGGGACTCTCCTTCAACAATCATGTCCTGGAAACTGTTTCTTCTGCCTGCAGATTGTTAGGATATTTTATTAGGAATTGGGGCGAGTTCTCCGAAATAAATTCACTTAGAATTTTATATGTAACATTTATTAGAAGTAAAATGGATTATGCATCAATCATTTGGTCTCCTATATATCAAAATTCTATCCACCATATAGAATCCGTACAGCGTAAATGTCTAAAATTTATGTATTTTAAATGTAATGGGTTTTATCCCCCCAGAGGATTTGATCATCTAACTCTACTCGAGTCTTTCAGTCTTCCTGCATTGTCAGACAGAAGAAACTGCGCTGCGTTAACTTTTTTGTGTAAACTGTTTAATAACTCAATTGATTGTGACTATCTTTTGCAACAATTTTCATTTTCAGTGCCAAGAGCCCAGTCAAGATATAAGCCTACTTTTTATTGTAAAACCCCTAGAACTAATATATTAGTTAAATCACCGATTTATACTATGTGTCAATTATTCAATGGTATATCCGATCAGTGCGACATCAATTTTCATGGTATAAGTTATATTATTGCTAAGTTTAAGTCCACGCTATAGTTATTGATGGGTTATCCTGCTTAATTGTTGTTTTTCTTTTTCCTTTTTTTTTTTCGTATATTGTGAACTACTTTTTTTGTTATACACTTTGTCTTACATATATTTTTTTTTCTCTGTAATTGGGTATTAATCCGTTGAGAATAAATGTATTATTATTATTATTAATAATTTTTTTCTCGGAAACGATAAGCATTTTACAAATTTTTTTTACGATATTGACTCCATTTCTCATGCTGCATCTATTCCCAAATTTTTTTGGATAAGTTGTGAATTACCCTGTATATTGAATGATATTGTTGCGCCTTCAAAATGTGACGTGTATTTTATCAAATTGTTGAGTGGAGTTAAAAAAAAAACTGTTTCTTGGCCTTTTTTATTTAAGAATTACAACAATTATTTTTAATTTTACGGCGGACAATTCTGTAGAAAACAAGATGGTTGTTTTTAACCAGATTTACCAAAATTAATAATGATTTAGCTCCCTCTAATTGAACTACATGTTGCACTCTCACTATTGCCTTTGGAGCCTTTTAATACAAATTTAACAGCACCTAGCATAATAAACAATGAGATTTTAAAGATCTTTGACTGTATTCCATCAAATTCAAATTATTTTCACTGATGTAAAAGTTATGGTGTGAAACATGTTAGAAATTTCCTATTTCTATGCTAGAAAAATTGTTTAGTCTTAAACTTTATCAAAAAGTGAAGTTTAATGGTCTTATCACATATTTAAAAAGTAATCAAAAAATGTTTGTTCATAGCTCTACTATTACTTAAATTCCCTATGATTACTAAACCATTCAAAATTATTTACCTATTATTTTCAATCTTACACTCGGTGTGAATCACCCTGTATATTTTTCTATATATTGAATAATGCTTTTGTAATTAATCCGTAGTAATCGTTTGGAAACGCTACATTAACAATATCACAAAATTTTAATTTTGTGATATTGTTTTGAATTGCTGTGTTAGATTGAAAAAATTATCTATAGTAATCGTTTGGAAACGCTACATTAACTATATCACAAAATTTTTAATGAATTGCCGTGTTAGATTGAAAAAATTATCTATAGTAATCGTTTGGAAACGCTACATTAACTATATCACAAAATTTTTAATGAAATGCTGTTAGAAAAAATTTACATTGAAAAATGCCCCTTGTTTGTACTTAAGGGTTCATATAGCCTAGTCCATATCTACATACTTCTGCTTGCAGACATACAAACACATGTGCCACAAATGCATGTGTTTTTGGTTTCCATCTAGGATGGTAAACAAAAATTTTACACATAAACATTTGGCCATAAACAACTGATGAATATATCTATTCACAAATGAATGCAAATTCAAAATATTATAATTCTATAATTTTTATTTGTTGTATGAGCATACACGGATCAATCGTTTCTGGTTGCCAAGTTCATTTTGACCCAAAGACTTCAAATTTCAAGATCCTTCTTTGGGCTTTGGGTTTCAAGTAAAAGTGTTTAGGTTCACTAAAAATATATTATACTCATGGACAAACAATTTGTACAATTTCAAAGCAATAACATATTTAATAATAACTTAAAAGCTTCAGAAAAAAAAATTATACAGAGTGATGAAAGTACCAATTTAGAAAATAGGAAAAATAATATTTTCCAATACTTAAATTGAATTTATTGGTTGATTTTATTGATGTAGATCATGTTACGGAATGAGATAATGTTTTTTTGTTTTGTTAGATAAACATTTTATTTTTGTTACAAAAGAATTTTACAATTAGTTTTTTTTTCACTGTCGTTACTAATTAATAGTTATTTTAATAACTAATAATAATAGTTATTAAAATTATTATTGTATGACTATATTTATGTATTTCATGTTCTTCACTTTTCTTCATGTGACAGTTATTTTATAAATATAATATTTCTTTGCCATTCTCAAAAAATCTCGGCATTCAGCTTCATCGTTTATTTCCAGTGCGAAAATATTTTCAGAATGTTGTACTCTTGAAAAAATATCATAATCAAACATGTTTTACTTCCCCCAAAATATGTAGCTTGCGAAATTTTCTCTAACTGTTTCGCTTTTGAATATATATTCTTTGAAAAACCTACTGAAATGAATAATACAGGGTCAGAAAGTCCCCATGGTTCATCGACCGTTACGCGAGAGTGATAAAGAAAGTCATAGAAATCCGTGCGATAGAGAAAGATGCCTATAATGAAGGTGTCTAATTGTCACCGCCCATTTTGTGCTTCCACAAATAAGATCCACTCCTTATTTGTGGAAGGGCGAAATGGGCGGTGACTATTAGACGCCTTCATTATAGCCATCTTTCTCTATCGCACGGATTTTTATGACTAACTTTATCGCTCTCGTGTAACGGCCGATGAACCATGGGACTTTCTGACCCTGTATAATAATATAATATACATATAATAATATTTTTTGATGTCCACAGATTACTTCTTCCCTTAAATTTTTGTTCAGGGGCAAGCAAAAAACATTCTATTAATGTTTACAAATATTTTTGTGTTTACATCGGGTATTTCTTTAAAAACGTTTGTAGATCTGGACTAGGTGTAGGTATGTCTGCGAACTGATCTAAAGATGAAAGTATAAATTCAATTCAAAGATAAAGTCAAGATGGGTTATATTAGTCCATTTTGTTGATTATTTCTAAGTGTCTATTATCAGTTATTTTAATAGTACGTGATCAAGTAGATGTAGACCTTTAGGTATTTCTCTTGGTTGTTTTTGATAAATTGCTGACTAAACGTTGAATGTTGGAAAATTAATAACACATATTTTTTTATTTACTTTAGTTGAGTTTAAAACATACAAATATTAGGAATATTTATTAGTTATTCATAATATATTTCTTTTTCGGCAGTAATTTATTCATAAAAGTGATACAGTAGCAATTTATTTACAGTTTAAACTAGGTTATATAAATGTTCCTCCAATTTTACCTAAAACTAAAGTATATATAGGCTCTTTGTGATAATAATTTGTTTTTGGTAACATTCTTGACTTTTGTGTTCCCAATTTTCAGTAAGACGTTAGAGTTTTATTAACAGTAACATAAAATAGCGCCATTCTCTATACAATGTGGCGTATTAACAACCAGAACCTCAAAAATTATTAATCTATTTAAAAAAATTCCATGAAAAACTTGCACAAGAAATTATTTGTAGGGGTGGTTATTTCTACCCCTTGCAACCAATGAGGAAGATCAACAATTTTTGTAATTTTCTGCATATTTAAAGAGAAAAATAAAAACTATTATTCTCTTCCAGTTTAACGGGTCATCGATCCGCAGAGACCCTTTGATTTACAACAAGAAATCATAATTTTTCGAACCTATTTTTTTTATATGTATATAAATCGTCCGAAAAAAATTATTTATGGGTAATCTGGTTCTTAATGGGCCTCTCTGTATGTGAATAATCGGGATATATTAGGTAGATCATGTTAGAAGGGAAAATATTGCATTGCCTAACTCTTGTTCTTGGCAAAGTGCATGTTGAAATTTTAGAAAAAATATGTTGTGTTTAATTGAAATAGGTAGGTATATATAATAGAAATACGTACTATTGTTTAAAAGTATAGTTTTTTGTCTTATAATAAGATATACAAAACTTAAATTTTTAGTTCAGAATTTCAAACATTTTCAAAAACTTCAATTATTTTGGTTATAATTATCACTTGTTCAAGACAATTTAATTGATGGGACAGGTGGCAATTAAGATAATTTTATTTTTAAACCAATTTAATGTTTTTGCAAAATAATTTATTTTAGTAGTAGCAGCAGTAGTCATACGCATAAATTATAATTTGAGTATTTTTAATAGAGATCTTTGCTACATATTTCAAAATTTCCAGCAGCTAACAATATTTTTCGAGGTATAAGTCAATTTATTCTTCAATTCATGTAAAATTTGATACGAGAAGGCTTGGAATATGTGGAGTAACATCAAATGAATGTAGGGCGATGATGATAATGTCTTATCTCGAGAAATATTAAACTAGAATGTATATATAAAAATTTCATATTAGTCCAACTTGGCATGAATATCTAGTCTATATTTAAATACGTTTGAGCATTGTATGGTTTTATTTAAATTATTTTTCTGTTTAAATCACTTTCATTTAAATAAGACCATTGTTGCCTTGCATATTTCGCAAAATTTTGTAGTTTTTAAGCAAATGTTTTTTACATTGTGTATTATTCTGTGATATATGTTTTGTTACCTGATATTTTCCTCGTATATTCATCATTTAATTGCATGTCTTCGTTTATGAAATCATTCCTAGGTGCATTTGTTTTGACCAATTTGTATTTCTTGTGGAAAATTGCATTACATCTTAATCTAGTCATTTTATATTACAAATGTAGAAGGTTCTAGTTTTATAGATCCTTTTTATTTAATTGTTATAGCATATATCGATGTAATTTTAAAAGACATGTTGCTAAATATCGCACTGTATTATTTAATGAATATTTTGTTTTAATAGTTTTTGTGGCATGAAGACGCAACCATAAGAAGTTCTCTGAATAGCGATATTATTAATAAAATTATTTGACAGTATACTATCGTTTATTTTTAATTAATTTTAAAATATCGTACCTACTTACCTTTACGTAATATAAAGTAATATTTTTCAGGTTTTTTTCATGGAAATTTTAAAAGTTTTTTGACACTTTAAGGAAATGTACTGTAATCTAGAGAAAGAGAAAGTCAGTGTATAATTATTTATTGTTTTGTTATTAAAATATGTGAGCAAACTACAACAAACGATAGTAAAAGCATAAACAAAACAAAATGCAAAGAATGTTCACAGTTTTATGTTAATAAAACTATTGATATGACTTGAATATTCAGTTACTTGCACTTGCAACTGTAAATAGACAGTTTACTAATTTTAAAAATCTACCTATTGGACGTATTACAATGAAAATGGTTTCATTATTTTATAAGGAAAGATAACACTCTTTAACAAAGTTCAACAATTTTTTTTATTGTCCTATCTATTAAATACTATTTAAATACTAGTACCTTTAAGAACAGTTAAATGAGCATCTTTTTGTAACTGGTAAACGACAGCAGTTGTCTGGGCAAATAAATTATAAATTTTTCTTAAATTCTTGAAGATGGAATAAATTCAGTGTAAGTACCAAACTTAAAAATATTTTGACTGCAATATAGGTAATGATGTAATAGAAAATGATAGAAAAAAACTTCTAGACGAGAAGTAAAATTTGAAGTATTTTTTAAATATCAGTTAAATATTTATAATTTGGATATATTTATGTTGTTTAAACATGATTTGAAGATCACATTAATATTAATATAAAATTAAGACCATGTATACAGAGTGAGTCAGGAGAATTGCACCAAACTCCGGGAATGGATTCTACACATCAAAATAATAAGAAAAACTCAAATGTTACGTGATTTTCATTTGCTTTCGTGTTATAGCATAATTACAAATTTTAAAAATTTGCAATCAGAGCATGTCACGTCCCAAGTTCCAACGCTCCAGCGTTGCGCTATGAAAATAACATCACGCTATTGTACTATCTAGCACTTTCCGTGCACCTAACCCCCTACACTATAGGTCCCATAGCGAGCTCGCATGATAGAAACACATTTGTACGATCAGTGTTACAAAATGTCAAGAACTTATTCAAATTAGAGTGCAAATATTTGTTTATGGTTTTCGTAATGGAAATGCCAATACTGCTGTTGAAGAATATCATCAACGATTTCCAGATGATGTCCTAATAAAAACGTATTCATCAGAGTTTTCAACAAACTTTGCGAGACCGGAAAGCTTCCCAGTGGTAGTATAACATCTGTACGAGCTCATCGACAAGGTTTAGAAGAACTAGAAAATATGCATGATGCAACTACAAGCTCATGAAAAATTGCTATGTAATCAATTGGGCATTCCACAAAAAAAAAACCACCACGAACAAGGCTTATATCTGTACCATGTGCAGAGAGTACAACACCTATAACCAGAAGAATATCCTAAGCATATCAAGTTTTGTCGATGGATCAATAATAACCATCTTGTTGTATCCCGCATACTTTTTACGCATGAAGCAACATTCACCCGTGGCATAACTAATACTGAGACCTCTCATGTATGGTCAGTCAAAAATTCTCACGCAACACTCGAAAGTAATTTTCAACATAGGTTTTCGGTAAACGTGTGGTGTGGTATGATCGATAGTATTTTTTTTTTAAATGGATTACTAGTACTACTAGAGGATGTTCCTATAAACATGAGGATGCGAATGTACTACCAGCACCATAGATCTCCTGCACATTTCGCTCATCCAGTCAAGTACATTTGAACGAGAGGTTTCCAGGCCGTTGGAATGGCTGCGGTGGTCCTATTAGCTGGCCTCCAAGATCTCCACAGCTCACAGTACTATAGTAGGATCGTATTCGATGCAAAGTTGTCATCATTTTTAGGAGGCGCAAGATGAACTATTTCAAATTTAAAATGAAATTGAATGTAAAATCTGAAATACCACTGCGTACGCACTGTGTTCTAGTAGTAGCTGTAGTCGCCTAGGTGCATCGAGTGTACGAAGTGGTCGGTTATAAGTCAAATACTAACCTGGCGAGCTTGGTCGTAGCTCAAAGAGCGCCTCCAAAAAACAAGTAAACAATGGCGCGTACAAAGGTAAAATGTAGTACATATGTGGAATTTAAAAAACAAATTGGATTTATAATAAATTACATTTAAAATACATAGTTTATGAGAATAAAGGAATTTTTGTAGGAACAAGGGTGACAGACGTGAACTGATCCCTTCGTCCCTTCATAATGTATAAAGAAATTATTCAATTGCTAAAACCCTTAAAAGCGTATGGCACTGGATCCCTTGACAGGCAATGATTTATTACTTTGCATTGAATATGATCCTACTATAGATTACTGTTTATGGGGCTGGTTCAAAAATGAAGTACCTATACAAGTAAACACTCTGGAGGCACTAATTCGATGTATCATCAATACTGCAGCACTTTCAGACATGCAGCAATCGGGAGAGCTACAGATGCCCTTTGTAGATAAAGCAGAAAGTGTTTAGAGGTCAATGGTGATGTTTTTGAACATTTAATCAAAAAACGCTATGATTCATACAATATCAATAAATTATTATTTTTTTATTGAAATGTACATCATAGCTTTGCAAACAAATGAAAATCGCATAACAACATTTGAGTTTTTTCTTACTATTTTGACATGTAAAATCCATTCCTTGTGTTTGGTGCAATTCTCCAAACTCGTTCTGTGGATTTAATGGGTATAGATCAAATTTCAACTCGGCAAAATCAATAAAATGTATATTAAAGTTTCTTACTTGTTAAAACTGCTGTTTACAGTATTTGTTGTAGACAAGTTGTTACAAAAAAGTAGATCAAGCTATTAACCACAGGTTGTTTGGGCAAATATAATAGGTTTGTTTCTATAGCAGTCTCAGACGGTTTTTAAACTAACGAACAAACTCGACCACTTAAGTTGTCTCTGATAGTTTCAAATCAATCCGTAACTGCTGTAGAAACAAACTTATAGGATTTTGCTCATATTCCATTTAGGCACCTTTTCCAAGATACACCCTGTTTTCGCAATACTGTTGTCAATAAAATAAAAATCTTTTTTTATACTAACTTTGACATCTTGAGAAAAACGCGCCTAAATGAAAAAATGGCATAAAAGAAAGTCCCATGAAATACCTAATCTGGTTAAACATTGCTTGACCAATTTTTTTTGTAATACCCCTAAATTTAATGGCAAATCAAGCCAGCCTAGCTTTATGACTAGATGTGACTAAAATTTAATTGTTCGTTATATAGATAACAATTATGAAAAATATTAAGTACAAACAATATATGTTGGTATCATAGAAATGTAACAACTAAATATCTGTAACTATGTGTATATATTGCTTTCTTTCGCTTGAAGTAATTTATCCTAGATATATTGACTATCCATTCTGATAACACGACTCTGTTCATGGATTTAAGTAGGTATTAATTAAATTCATTATTATATGGCCATTGTTTATACTTCATTTATTCAAACATGGATTGTGAAGTATTTATCACATTTTTTTTAATTTCTAGCCCTTTTGCTTGATGAACTCATAGAAATTACCAATTCATAGGTGTTGCCTTTTCTTTCTAGCAGGTGTGATGAAAATAAATGTTACTTTTTAATACTTCAAAAGGGATGGTCAATATGGTAAAGGAGAAGAATCTTTGGATTTAAGGAAAACTGCATTAAGAGTAAACATGCAATGTTTTATATTGAATTCAAGGAAATAAAAATATCCGTTTATTTTATTTCAAACCCAAGAATCTGTGGTGGTTCCACATACATGGAATATTGGGACATTCTTTGAGAGATTCTTTTATACTATATGGCCTTAAATTGTCTACCTATTTTCATGGCGGATAGTGTAATATATTAAAAAAGAGTTTTTTTTTTGGTATAAACTTTCTTCTGAAAATTAAAGATAGCAGGTATCATATGTTCTTAAAATAATATCTTAAAAGTCCTTTCCCTTATCTATTTTAGAAAAAAAGATACTTTGTTATGTTCTATCTGTCCTAAAATTATTGAGAGTATAAAATTGTTACAGTTCGCTAGATTACTGAACGGCGTTTTCTTAGATAAGTATATTTAAAATGCATACGAGTGTCCCAAAAAACAGTGGACATACAGCAACCACAGGTTCATAGACAAATACCTACTTAATATGAAATTTAAAACTTATTTTTTCGTAATAGCAAATTGAATTTTCTCTCTTTATTAGAAATTTTAAGACTAATTGACAAGCTGCGGTTTTGTACGAAATTAATACATAATTCAGAAATTCAATCGCTTTCCTTAAAAGACAGGTGAAGAAAATATTTTTTTAATAAAGATCTGCTTACGTTCTCTGTACACCACTGATGTAGGAAATAAAAGATTATTTTTACTTCTTCCAGTGCCTTTATAATATAATATACAAAATTTAATTTAAAATGTTAGACTAACATCATGTTACTTGAATTTTTTGAATAAGATAAGTTGATGACTAGTTAATTTGCTTTTATTTTAGATAGGTACCTTGATTGTATGACCACTGTTTTTTGAGACATCCTGTAGGTATACAGGATGTTTTGGAAAAGGCATAAGTTCAGACCGTCAAAAAAGTAAGACGATTTTCTTCTTTTGCTGACAAACAATTTAATCCATTAAAATTACAGGTAGGTTTTCAGGAGTGGTAAATACATCAGCATTATCAGTTTTTGACCATCTACCACACATGTCACTAGCTACGACCTAGTGACATTTTATGACCGCTTTTTTGAGGTTAGGTTATTTTATTTTACATAAAAAAGTACTCTCTCTGAAACTGTTGAGAAAAATGGGATTGACTGTTTTAAAATTAACCAGCTTCTACTACGTTTTATACAAGGTGTCTGGAAATGAATGGGCCAGATATTAAGAGTGGCCTTCTTGGATAACAATAAATTAGATCAAGTTATTAGTTATTGGACACCCTAGGTATATATTAAATATTAGACGCAGGTTGACTTTGTGGGAGTCGATGGCGTTTTTCTCAAAATGGTGCGATTTCAGCGATTTCAAGAAGAGTATTTTTTTTATGTAAAATGAAATTTTGTATGATATATCACATACATTTAATAAAACCTATCCTCTAGCAGATGGTCAAAAACTAATAAATCTAACACATTTAGGACCTTTGAAAACGTGTCCATATCAAATTTCAGTACCTACATTTGTTGTTTTTTTTTTGTAAAAGATGTGGCTAAAATTTGGTTTTGAGAAATTTTGTTTTACGCCCTGTATCTGCTAAAACGAAAGACTTATGGCCCAAAGCAAAAAAGTTCTTAGCTTTTGATATTCTATCAATAACTAAATTGAGGCTGCCTTTTTTTAAAACACCCTGTATATATAAAACTTGGAGCTTTAGAAAAATTTAACTGTATTTGCTCCTTTCTCCATATTGCTAAAGAAAAATAATCATAACTCTTGACATTTAGACACGTTTTAGAATAGAAAACTTTATGTATTTATTCTTAAGCAGTTCACCTATTAAAGACTCATGTCAAAATACATGTTCCGTACAAAAACGAGTATCATAGCAAATACGCTCTTATGATAATTAGTACGAGTAATATAGTTTTAATTCATATATGGTAAAAATGTTAAGCAAAAAGTAAATCCCAAACTAGTGTACTTATGAGGATATAAAGTTTTTTATCACTACTCCTCATGTTGATGTGTAACATCTAAAGTATCACCGTTGTTGCTTGGCGCTGACACCTCGCAGCACAACGTAGTCTTCACTTTGGTGGGTCGAAACTTCGTTAAAAAGAACGCTGATACGGCGCAGAACAACTTACATAATACTGGGCAGAGGAATGCTTGGTGAACGACGGCGCATATCCTGTACATCTGACCGTCGAAGGGATCAAGGACTGCTGGGCACAGCATGTGGTTTAGATTCACTTGAGTGGGCTGGAAATTAAAGATATTATTCTTTTTCATATAATATACAGGGCGGCCGCCGAGATATACGATATACTTCGTATATAAATTAATTCTGTGACTAATTTTAAGCAAAAATGGTTCTTTTCACTTTTCCCAAATTCCCAAGTAAATTACATTGTCGCGACTAGAGGTAATTTAATAATTAGCAAGTTGGCTAGAATCATTTTTGCTTAAAATTAGTCATAGACTAACTTTTTTAACTTTTTATTTTAGCACAAACCAAATAAAGGTGGAATTATTTACATTTTAAGTTCATTATTGGTTGACAGACTAATATAATTTTTTTAAATTCAATATTTATTTATTATTACATAAAACCTTAATATAGATGCGTAATATCAAAAACTGTTAAAGATAAGTATCATTTTTCATTTTTTAAAAGCTCCTTTAACGATCTTTCCATTGGTGTATCATTTAAGAAAACATCTGTTAGGACTATATCTTGGAAATGCGACATTAAAAAAAATCTATATACAACTTTAATTTTTAATTTTTTTCGCATCTCTAACAGTAACGGAGGAAAAAGGGGAGGCAATTTTCGCGTAACTACCCTGTACAAGGTGTTTTAAATTTAACACCACGATCTATTACCGAATACAAAAAATAAAATTAAAAAAAATTAATTTGGTTTCTAGTGGGTCCATTTTACGTCAATAATATTATTTTTGAGAATTCTTGAACTAAATTATGACATCATCGGCAATTTTTGCAGCATCAGAGGTATTGCATTTGACTGAACAACTTTTGTCAACTAAGGATTTTTTTACTATCTCCATCTGCTTAGAAGTTATGTACAAATATTCTTCTAAAAATACGAACAGTAACATTAAAAATATGTTGGACAAGACAAGTAGGTACTTTATCTTTATGAATTTTGTTATCTCCATAAATTATTAAATTAAATTGTTTTAAGGATTTAGTTGTCATTTCGAAAAAATTAATCATTTGTTTGCTGCATAAAATTATCAAAGATTAATCAGTTTAAACAATAATTTGTCTAATATTATTTTCTTTGTAATTTTATTTTCTGTAATTTCTATATACGTTGGAGAGAGCAAAAGTAATTTGCTTATTTTTGTAGGAAAACAATTTAGTCCAATTTGAGATCATGAGTTAGGTACATTCTTTATTACGTTTCTTTATTCCGTATAATGTAATATTAAAAAAGTCTTCCTGTAATGAACTACTAAAAATTTTTTATACAGTGTCCGCAAATTTCACCGACAACGTTTTTAAGAAATAATACGCCCTAATAGTCCAAATAAATGTACCAAATTTTAACGCGATTGGTAAAACGGTTATGAAGTTATTAATTAAATTAGTTTTATTTTTGACAATTTTGAGAGCTTGTAACTCAAAAACCAAAAAAAAAACATATTTATTTATTATTTTCGTGAATATGCAGTCAAACGTCGGTGTTTGCGGACACCCTGTATTTCTAGATGTTCAAGGCGATATTGAAAAATTAAAAGAAAATGAAAAATAATTACAACAATAAAAAAAACCATATAAGTACTAAGTACTTGTTAGAATTGAAAAATTCTTTGCTTACAAGACAACTATCATATAAAGTAAAGGGATACAATTTTAATTTTAGTTAAAATTAATTTTAAAATCCTGGCTCCTTCGCCATTTTATAGAACTAATATGCTACCGAGTGTTATATGCGAGGTTATATGTTATTTATTTATTTGTATTAGTCTAACGTTAATTTGTTGTAGTGCTTTTTAAACAATTAACAATCTTTTGTCAGCTACCCCTTTAATTAGTTATTAAAAAACCCTTCAAATATTAAAATTTTCTTTTTATTTTAATTTTGTAAAACCCTCAATAAAATAAAAATCTGCTACCACTTTATTTGCATGATACTATTTGCTACATGCTGAATTTTGTTTATCGGAAGTAACTGTTAAGGGCCCCATATTTTTTAAATAGTGTTTTCCACAAAGACGAATANACGACGGCGCATATCCTGTACATCTGACCGTCGAAGGGATCAAGGACTGCTGGGCACAGCATGTGGTTTAGATTCACTTGAGTGGGCTGGAAATTAAAAGTATTATTATTTTCCTTGTAATATACAGGGTGGCAGCCAAGGTATCCGAAAAACTTCGTATGTGAATTATATGACTAATTTTAAGCAAAAATGATTCTATTCACTTTTCCCGAAATCGCAATGGTTTTTGAAATATCGGGGTTTGAATTTGCCAGGTGGTATGGCTAGTTGCTAAAGAATAAATTACATTGTTGTGACTAGAGAGGGCTTAGAAAAAAATGTGGTTTATTTTAATAAGAGCGTAATGACAGTGTAATTATTAAATCTGCTCAATGTGATCAATGCTTTGTGCAATGCATAACTCAGTCCTCTGTCGAAGCTTTCATTCCCAGTTCTCCATATTGGTTTTTACCTCAGTATGCTGTATGAATCTTCTCAATGAGTTGGTCTCTGCAGTTAGGCTTTCCCACTGAATAGGTAAGTGTCTTCATATGTCCCCACATGAAAAAGTCCACCGGGTTGAGATCCGGAGATCGCGGTGACCAAGCAATAGAACCACCAAGACTTATCCATTGGATTATGTAAAAAGTACATCATTCTTCTAATTTGAAGAGGAATATCCTGAAGTAGTAGAGGTAGATCGTTCCCCAAAAAAGTCCGGTATATCTCGCTGTTCAAATTTCCGTCCAAGAAATGTGGTCCGATAACTTCATTATTCCAGCCCAAACGTTTACGGAGAATTTTTTTAAATGCGGGTTTCTCGAATAGCACGAGGGTTTTCGATTGCCCAGATATGATCGTTCTGCAAATTCCATCTCTTGTAAATGTACCTTCGTCACAGAAAAGTGTTCTTGAAAGAGTATTCACAAAGTCGAATTCTTTGGGCAAGATCCGTGGGGAGAAGTTCTTGTACCACCGGTTGGTAATGATAGACATGCAGTCCGTTTTCTGGCAAAGTGTCTTGCACAGCCGTCCTACTTTGTACAGAAATTCTTCTCGTACTAGTACCAGGATCATTTTCAACAAGCTCAAGCACTTCTGCAGCATTGTTTCTTCGCATAAATTATCTCATAAGTCGGTTTAGGGAATGCACCTGTTAATCGAAGAGTTGTGAGGGTTCTATTGAACTTTGTCTGGAAGACGCCGGTTTGGATATCGTCGTTGATATTCTCCAACTGAGGCGGTGGTACTACCGTTGCCATATCCATATACGAAAATCATGTCCGCGTATGATGATGACAAATGATGCAAAAAATTAAAAAGAATCAACTGCTGATAATAATTAACGAATTGACAATCATCAGTTTTTTTCTAATCCCAGCCAACTTGCTAATTATTAAATCACCTAGCTCTCTAGCCGCAACAATGTAATTTACTCTTTAGCAACTACTCATACGACCTGGCATATTCAAATTAGTCATAGAATTCATACACGAAGTTTCTTGGATACCTCGGCAGTCACCCTGTATAAAAAGTTCTTTAATTTGTAATTTTTTTTATTCCGAGGTACTCCATTGCTAAAATGGTAATCAGAAGATTAAGTCAAATCTTAATATTTGGTATTTCTTAATCTAATAATATATTCTTTTGTATTCTCTGCATATAAATTTTAATGTGACAACACGAAAAATCATTCAAATTTAAATAGGTAAGTGTAATTAAGAATACAGTTTTTAATAAATGAACACTTTTTGTCTAATTTGCCTTCTTACTTTAATACTGTTCTTATATTTATTTTTTAAAAACATTTTGTATATAGTCTCCCTAAAGAATAAGTATTTTTAACTTTTTATTTTAGTAGAAACCAAATAAACGTGGAATTATTTACATTTTTAGTTCATTATTTGTTGACAGAGTATTATAATTTTTTTAAATTCAATATTTATTTATTATTACATAAAACCTTAATATAGATGCGTAATATCAAAAACTGTTAAAGATAAGTATCATTTTTCATTTTTTAAAAGCTCCTTTAACGATCTTTCCATTGGTGTGACATTTAAGAAAACATCAGTTACTATATCTCGGAAATGCGACATTAAAAAAAACCTACATACAACTTTAATTCTTAAATTTTTTCCCATCTCTAACAATCACGGAGGAAAAAGGGGAGGCAATTTCGCGTAACTACCCTGTACAAGGTGTTTTAAACTTAATGCCACGATCTATTACGGAATACAAAAAATGAAAATAAAAAAAATTAATTTGGTTTCTAGTGGGTCCATTTTACGTCAATAATATTATTTTTGAGAATTCTTGAACTAAGTTATGACATCATCGAAAGTTTTTGCAGCATCAAAAGTATTGCATTTGACTGAACAACTTTTGTCAACTAAATAAGTTGGACAAGACAAGTACTTTATCTCTATGAATTTTGTTATCTCCATAAATTATTAAATTAAATTGTTTTAAGGATTTAGTTGTCATTTCCAAAAAATTAATCATTTGTTTGCTGGACAAAATTATCAAAGATTAATCAATTTAAACAATAATTTGTCTATTTTCTTTGAAATTTTATTTTCCGTAATTTCTGTATACGTTGGAGATCAAAAGTAATTTGCTTATTTTTGTAGGAAAACAATTTAGTCCAATTTGAGATCGTATGTTACATTCTTTATTTCGTTCCTTTATTGCCCATATAATGTAATAAAGTCTTCCTGTAAAGAAATACTAAAAATTTTGTATACAGTGTCAGCAAATTTCACCGACAACGTTTTTAAGAAATAATACGCCATAATAGTCCAAATAAATGTGCCAAATTTTAACGCGATCGGTAAAACGGTTATGAAGTTATTAATTAAATTAGTTTTGTTTTTGACAACTTTGAGAGCTTGTAACTCAAAAACCAAAAAAACGTATTTATTTATTATTTTCGTGAATATGCAGTTAAACGTTGTCGGTGTTTGCGGACACCCTGTATTTCTAGATGTTCAAGGCGATATTGAAAAATTAAAAGAAAATGAAAAATAATTACAACAATAAAAAAAACCATATAAGTACTAAGTACTTGTTAGAATTGAAAAATTCTTTGCTTACAAGACAACTATCATATAAAGTAAAGGGATACAATTTTAATTTTAGTTAAAATTAATTTTAAAATCCTGGCTCCTTCGCCATTTTATAGAACTAATATGCTACCGAGTGTTATATGCGAGGTTATATGTTATTTATTTATTTGTATTAGTCTAACGTTAATTTGTTGTAGTGCTTTTTAAACAATTAACAATCTTTTGTCAGCTACCCCTTTAATTAGTTATTAAAAATCCCTTCAAATATTAAAATTTTCTTTTTATTTTAATTTTGTAAAACCCTCAATAAAATAAAAATCTGCTACCACTTTATTTGCATGATACTATTTGCTACATGCTGAATTTTGTTTATCGGAAGTAACTGTTAAGGGCCCCATATTTTTTAAATAGTGTTTTCCACAAAGACGAATAATAATAATATCTCTCCTCCTCGTTCTAACTACGAGAGTTAGCCCAGAAGTCGGAGACTTATGCGGGAGAGGAGGCGGCATATTATTATTAAGTAGGCTGCATTTGCGCCCAGGAACGACTTATGTTGGTAGGCCCTAACCACCATTCAGTGCAGGAATGAGGGAATCCTGGAAAACCTCATTAATTAGGGGGGTGGTCAAATGCCAACCGGTGTCAATCTCTCACATTGACCCAAGCCAACATTCTTCCACCCTACCATACCTGCACAGAGGGTGCCAATCCTCCGTACAAGCATAGCTAATCTACGGTCTACCGGCCGCGGGATTCNGGTAACAATGAATAAACAGAACATCAAGGATTTTATTTTTGTGCTTACTTTTGTTCTACACGTTTTAGTTTTCAAGATTTCAGTACCTAAAAACGCCAGAAATTTGACTATTTCTCAGCCAGGGATATGGCCACCTTAAAGGAAATATTCAGAAATAAAGCAAAATACCTAATTTAATCTAATGAATACCACATTTAAAAAATTTAATCTGGATGTGTTTTTAAAAAATAGAAAAACAAAATTAATTAATTTACTCATACCTATATCCTTGTTTTTAATTTAAAATCATATCTCCCAATTTTAAAAATTTTATGGTAATGTCGATAGTAGTAGAACAATACAAATAGCTAAATGAGGATTTTTTATTTTCGTTTATTGTTATTTACTTTTATGTGAGAGAGTAGGTTTATTTGATAATTTGATTTTACAACAATGTGTTTAGATTTAACCCCAGAATGAATTTGGTGATAATTTTATTATTAGGCTATGTATTTAAATTTATTTACCCATCAAGTTTTGATTTTTTTTTTAAATTTTAAATATGTTTAATATGACACTGTAAACTGAATAGACTAGTTAAAATTTTCATTTTCATGACAAACAAGTAAACTTAATTTAAATTCGTGCAATTTATTCTTTCGCTATGTTGTTGTTAGGACGATAACATAATCACACAAAAAAAATTCTTTTTGCATTGGATCAAAATAAAAACTTGTTATTCTTGCACTTTTTCCTCTCCAGGAGTTACAGGTATGTTAATAATGCTCAAAATTGGTTAAAAATGGAGGTAACTCTACAAAAAGGCATTTTAGAAAAAAACGTAGAAGTTTTTCAAGCAGGGCTAGAATAAATCCTCTTTGAATTACCTACTGAAAATCCCACTGTCCCTCTAAATCACAATATATCTTAGTAAATATAAGTATATCCTCCTATATCCTAGCAATCCTTCCAATAATGCCTTTCTACACTTTTTATATATTTTTATTTACATTCAGCAATATAAGTTCTACGTTCAAAAGTATGAAAAAGGCTCTAATAAATAGGCTGCAAATATTCACAAACAAGGGTTTTTAGCCCCTTAGAAAGCATTTTCATGCATGTGTTTATTAAATATTATTCTTACGTAAAATCTACCAAGTAATTTGTCAGGCCAATAGTATACCAGATTTAGATTATATGGGAACTTTTATTGAAGAAAACCGCCAGTGGCATATTTTCTCTTGGGAAAATGGGGCGGCACGTTAAGTAGCACTCCACTGGTTAATGTTACAATTTTAGATTCTACATGTTATTTTAGGTGGACTTTTATGAAGTTTCCCTATTCCTAAAATTAACCGTTTTCGAAATATTTAATTTTTTTCAAAAAAAAAAAATGGAGAGAAACAAGTGTATTTTATATTAAGAAAGATAAAGCAACAATATTTATAGGGGGGGATAGCTAGACCCCTAAGCTTCCCAACCATACTTTCAAAGTGGCTTAATTGCATACTTGATTATTATACAAAAAAAATCGATAAAAAACAAAACGGCACAAATATTTTCAATACCGTTAGAGATAGGTATAGGGAACCTATACACAGTTTGAAAGAGTTTTAAATTTCCCAACTCCCAAAGTAAAAATATACTGGGTGTTCCATTTAAAATAACCAAGTTATTGCTGTTTAAAGTTGAGAGAAGTATTCAGCAGTTTTTTGGACACCCTGTATAATACTAAGTGACGACAAATATAACAATTTATAATTTCAAGCATCTAAAATAGACCCTCCAAAGCTGCTGCCTTAAAATTATTTTTTTATTGCTAATATTAAATTTCTACGCTATGCTTGCATTTTCACTAAAATTGAAATATCTCACAAACTATAAGTCCTAGGTATGCAGAACCTTTAATAAAGTTCACCTATTTTTTTACGGTGCTTTCAAAAATGCAGTAAAATACAGGGTGTTCCATTTAAAAAAACATAACTTTGATATGGTACGCTTTTCCTGGACACCCCGTATATCTCAAAATATTTTTAAAATGTAGCCGTAATGAACCTACACATACCCACCTAAACAGGTTTCTGTAACATTTGCCGTTTGGTCACTAGCGACCGAGGCGTTACTGGTGGCCCACCCTGTATACTTATGCTAAAAAAAAATTAAAATAACTTATATAGATACTTACTAAAGCTACTCCCTGGAGAACAACAAAATGGTATATCAAATTAATACTGTAACTAATAGCGCTCCACGTGTAATCGGAAAATTCTTCTACGTTGTATACACCTAAAAACAACCATTAGAATTTATATCGTAATTCATAAAAAAAATTACCTCCGAGTCGTAACAGATAATAAGGCACAACGAACATCATTCCATGCTGGATCCAATAAATGGCCGATTCTAATGGCAGCTTTAACGTAATAAACGAATATTAATGGCATCATAGCAACAAAACTGTTGGACAAAACAACGGTATTAAATAGACGTGAAAACAGTGGCGGCTCGTGACATTGAGAATAGGTGAAGCATATTCATTGATGACTAAAAAGAAAAAAAAAAGCGCCGTAGGCGAAAATTTTCAAATGTTCAAGGTCAAACGGCTTTAAATTAATCTGGAAATTTTTAGTTGCATTTGCAATATTACCGAAAAACTGACGTTCGTGAGAATGATTTTCATTTAGATTTTATAAAAAATAGAAATATTAGTTCGGTTTGTGGACTTCTGCAAACATTAACGCACACCGTACATGTATGTTCCAGAGGCTTTGTGGTTACGACAGCCTGGCGTGACGTTCCCAAAATTGTTAAATTCCTTCTTATTCCACACGCCCGACTTTACACCCACAATTAAACACGGCATACAGTAAAGTTTTTTTAAATAAACACTTTCACACAACCACTTATACTCCGAATACCTTTCATTCCGAAACTTCCGAACGTACACATTGTTTTTTGACTTCCGCTTTTTTGCATATTGAAAGAGTAAGGTACAGATCTCTCGCAATTTAAAAAATCTCTTTTGTCCTCAATTTTCCATCTGGAAAATGGCGTTTCATAAAATACGTACTGGATCATACATAGGAAACATTTCTACAATTATTATACAAAACAAATATTAACTAAGAACAGTTATAATCGTGCACTGGGCGACGCGTATCGTATAAACTGTTTAAAGGCAGGCGATGGGCGATGAGTCATCGCCGATGACAATGATGCTTCAATATCCGCGTCACTCGTTCCCCCACGCCGTAGTTTACTCCCGTGTTGGCCGCCTCGTTGCCACGACAATCGCCGTAAACAACGCTTCGAAGTGAAGCGGAATACAGACTGATTTCGATCTGCGTCACTTGCGTGTACTATACGTTGTATGGTACGAGGTTGATGTTCGCGCTCAACGAAGGCAATGGTTTTTTAGACGTGTAACTATTGTTTATTTCTGCGTATTAAACAAACAAATACGATACATTTTCAATATAGAATTATACCTAAATTTTAAATTGATATAAAATTAAAAATTGCACAACCAAACGGAAATATTAGGTGAAGCGGTGCGTCACTTGCGTCGCCTGACGAGCCGCCACTGCGTGAAAATGAAAAGCGTTAGCTGGCAGTATAAGTACCAATAATACCAGTATAATTTCACAAATATATGCAGTAATATTCAGGGATGATTACGAGACTACTAAAGAAAATAACTTTTGAGTTACATTAGCAAATCTATTATTACTCATATTTGATTCAGTATAGAATAATATGAATATACAGAATGTCTCCTGTATATCTACAAGGGAGAAACGCTCTGAAATGTGCATTAAACGCATTTATGTTTCTGTATTTTTAGTTTTAAATATCATTTGTTTGACTACCTATTTATTATTGAGTTTATCTACACTGACAAATAAGTAAAAAAATAAAATATAAGAAAAAATCCCATATAATCCCTATTCGTTAGGGGGTTTGCAAAACACATTTTGTTGCAGGTAACTAGAAAGCGATTGGAAATAATCTGTTACGTAAAGTATGATTGTGAAACTATACATGGTAAATTTAAATCAAGGCGCACAAAAAATATTACCAGATAATCTAGAGCCAAAACATGATAAATGGGCCAAATATACCTTAGGCCAAAGTTGCTTCGTTTTCAAGCTACAGGATATTTAATTTTTTAAAAAACATCACAAATATTTTTGACATTCCATAAGTTTATATATCAATATTATTCGTAAAATGATTAATTATTGAGTTAGTATTTTTTTAAATAAAACTACACAGATAAATAAGTATCTATAAAGCTATTGTTTTTAAAAAAGCATTTTTATAATTTTTTGTTGCAAATATAATTTTAAGCACAATACAATCATTAAGAATAAAAAACATTGATATAGAAATTTTAAATATTCTATAAATATACAGGGTGATTCACTTTTATGATTAGAACTTTAACTATCAATAGATCTCGTCAAAATAATGTCATTGTGAAGTATACGCTTTTTCTTCCAAAGGCTTCCTTTTAGAGATATAAGCTCTTGAAAAAAAATTTTTTTTTTGGTTTTCATTTATTTTTTCTTAACCATGAAAGACATTTGTAGTATGAGCCTCTTACGGACGCCTATGATTCATCTATTTTCATAATACTTTGTAAAATCAGTAGAGCTTTTCATTCGTACACTTCATACTAAATATAAAACATGGCTTTCATGGGTTAAGAAAAAATAAATAAAAACCAAAAAACATTTTTTTTTCGAAAACTTACATCTCTAAAAGGAAGCCTTTGGAAGAAAAAGTGTATACTTCAAAATGACATTATTTTGACGAGATCTATCGATGGTTAATCTAATCTGGCTAATCATAAAAAGTGAATCACCCTGTATAAAACAGGGAACTTTTGTAGGGTAAGTAATTTTGTTATTGTAAAACGTCAGAGTTGTCAAAGGTTGTAAACTGTTGTGTCAAAGAAAATTTGGTACAATTTGGTATCAGAAGTGGAACCTTGAGGATTATTAGTTTGAGAAATCAATAAATGCAAGTATTTAATATTGGAATTGTGGTGAGAAACGACATATTAAATTGAAGTGTCCTAAAGACTAACCAGTTTCCATGAAAATCTCTTCAGCAGATGCGACGTTCGAAGAGAACTGCATTAGGATCAAGGGCGAAATTTTGAATCCGATGTGATCTAAAGGGTATGTCAGTTGATTGATTTCAAAAATACCAGAACAATACCTTTGAATCCACAATCCGATGACGTGATATAGAGATTTAACCGGACCCTGGAAAATCACCTGCGAATAGTTGTCGATGAACATCAATCCGACACGTACCTCTTTTTTTATTGGCTTATTGATCAGCAGTTTATGATACTATTGGAAGAACACCAGCTAGTATAGTTGTCGGTAGAGAATTGAGGCTACCCTTCGACATTATTGTGGTTGGCCATAGAAAATCGAATAGAAAATAAAGTTTGATAACGCGCTCGGGTACAAACATTATTTCATTCAAGTTTGTTTCAGCCGATACTGAAATCACGGTACGATGTCAGAATCGAGATCGGTGGATTCCAGGCAGAAGGTATGTAGTATGGTTGTTCAACCTAGTAATGAAGAAAGGAAAATCATCAAAGTTCCAGAACTTTTGAGGATGTCCAGAGGATCCCGAGTGAAAATGGCAGTAGTTCACCTGGATCGTTTCCAGCAGAGAGGACTCTGATTGCTATTGTGGACGATCGCCGATTTATTCACTTAGTTCCACGATACTTTTAGAATGTTCTTAGAAGCTTATATATAGGTACAGTTCTTAGAAAAATGTGGTAATTTTGTTATTGTGAAACATCAAAGTTGTCAAAGATTATAAACAGTTGTAAAATATTGGTGCTAAAGGGAATTTGGTACAATATTTTCACAGATTATTTTAATAGGCTTAAAAAATCTGTTTTGTTTCAGGGTTTTCATAGTTTTTTATATTTACTACTCCAGATGGTAGTAATTTCTGTATGTATCTCGAAGAAGAAGTTTTACGAAAAATTGTCAAGAGTAGCATTTAACTAAATCTAAATAAAATTTTACGCTACGACATTAGCAGAAATTGTCCATGGTCGTACGTCAGAAAAAATAGCGGAGATAAAGTAACCCCTTCCCCACAGTTTGGTATATCTAATAAATTTCAAGGTGATACATAAAAAATTGACAAAATTATTGTGAAAAAACAATTTTTTTAAAATTCAAATTTAACACCCTGTATTTTTTAAGGAAGGCATTTTTGTATATTTGAAAGTAGAATCTGATCATCACATTTTGTCCCGAAAACAATCTGGTAATTTTTTTGTTACATCCTGTACGTAAAAAATATATACAGTTCCGTGAAGGAAACATTTATTTAATTAAAGTTCAATACTATGATATACAAGCAAGAATATATTTCTTTAAATTGCATGTATATTTTTCTTGGTTCTATTTTGAACTAAACTATTCTGAATCAAGCTGTGTATAAACTGTTCACACTGAAACCAAAACAATCTTCCGAAATAATGTTTGAATCCTATATATATACACGTACAACAATTTAAGGATTTGGTTCATTCTGTCATTACACTATTGCCATCAATGATTTCTACATCCTCTACTTACAATTCTAGTGTCTGTTTCAGGAAACAGATACGCTAAAAGTGGTCCGTTCAAAAGGTTTAAATGAAATCGGAACACTGCTGTAACCACTTTACTTGGAGAAGCGGCTAACAAATATATCTGAAACAAAAAAAGAAGTGTAAAAGTTATGGATATATAGGTACTGTATGTATATCGTTAAACTACAACTGACTATAAATCTAAAAAATAGTTAAATTTCTACCGAACAAGATATGTATGTCAGTGTGGAATTATTGTAAAAAGCAATGGTTTCAAAAATCCATTTTTCCAGTAGATGAACAACAAGGCAATTTTTTGAAAGCATATTTATGCAAAAACTTACTAGAAGCAAGTACCGTTTCTTTTAATATTGTTTTTTTCTTTAGTTAATGCAATAGCTAAATTCGAAAAAAAAACATTCAGACGTGCTTATATCATTTCTAAAATCCAAGATCAACTTTACTTTTGAAGTTGACATAATTTTCATATTTTTAACCCATCTCAATAATATTTACTTGCTCTTGCTCTAAATTGAATTTTGAACTTATTTACCACATTCAGTAAACAGCTATGTTAATCAAGAATTGTTATTTTTACTTATCTAGCAAATATGTTTCCCACTTATAATTTATTAGATCAGCAATGGAATTTTATCTTCCTTTCATCTATCAAAAATAAATATATTGTTGTTTTATTAACAGATACCATCCTGCTTCAGTTGACTATTTGGAGATTATTATCATCTTAAAGATAATGTATAGTGACAGATATTCAGAATTTGAGTGATTTTTATTTTTAAGTACATTTAATAAGTCAGGATAATTTAAAATATCTTTAAATCAAAATAAATACAATTTATATTATTAGATTTTAAGGCGTTGATTCTATTTTTTGCGTACTGCTTACGTAAATACTTATTTCGTTGCTTACTATTGGCTGTATCAACTGATTAACAATAATTGATGCTTATTGTAAATATAACGATGATACAGTGAAAATCATTTTTACTAGGTCATTGTTACATTGGGTCAATAGTTTACCCAATAAAAGTATCGCTAAAGTAAGGATAGTCTTTTTTTATATGGCTCTTAATTGTTGTAAGTTAGAACCAGTTTAACAGCACGTATCTTTATAATATGCAATTGATTTGATGGTTTATGAGAAAATTAGAAAATAGCAGATCGGATTTTACTATTAAAAAAATCGTTTCAATTTCTGACCCACGAAAGATTACGGAAAACATGGGCAACCATTTAAACATCAGAATGTATCTTCCCTGTTTTGTCGAGAATTTTGTAAAAAATACTCAACAATTATGATTAATTCATGTTTGTAGTATCGTACGCGATATTCAACAGGCGGGTAAAGTTCATGAAACGCACTTAAGAACATAAAAGGTAAATATATGTGGTTTTTTTTCTCTTATTCTGAATGTATTGTCAGCTTGTAAATTGTCTTATACCCTGGAGAAGTCTTGTATATCTGGTACAGTGAAGATATTGTTTCTAACTTGCTTAGATTTTCTGAAACCCTCAACAAAAAACTGCTAAATAAAAAATGTTACGGTAGGTACATTTTTTTAAATTAATAATAGTAATAATAATTAAATAGGTATTTTTTTCTTTGTCGCTGACTGAATTATGTTTTCAGTATTAGAAAATTTTTCAGGACCCCTATATGTATCTTTGATAGCGAGCTTTGAAAAAATATTTGCATTTTGGTCTAGATCCTGGAATTTTTGCCAGAATTATTGTAAAGATGCTTACCATAGAACGTTTCTCAAAGAAATGTTATAAAAAGCAGATAGTTATGTGTCCGAATATATGATAGTGACTCGAATTAAATTATAATCAGAAATGTTATTCAAATATAACTCGTAGATCTCGATTAAGTATATCAGATCATACGATTTCAGATAACACAACACCCAAATGCAACCTTCTTTTCTTTTGAAAAACGTCACGAATGACGACTACTATTTTTTGGATAAAAATATATTTGGTAGCATTAACGTTGGTATTTATTTTGATAAGCAAATCGATATTTATAAATATTTTTGAAGTGGTTGTTACCTTATAAAAACGAAGTCTGTAGCAACAGTTTTCAGTCGGTGCTGTGTAACTTGTTGTACAAAGGTATGTAAAAAACTGTTCACTTTTAATTTTAGTTTTCATTTAAAATTACTGTAAATTTATAGATTTGAAAGGGCACCTAAAAATTTATCAAGAACAAAGCAATGATTTTAATAATAAATAGTTAAAAAAACGAGCCTCAATAAAACAAGGGTCTAAAGCCACCAAGTTTCTGTATACAGTATGTTGAAGTTTTAACATATATCAATTAAGTATTCAAATATCTTTGATGATGACACTGATGACTCTAATGGCTAATAATTTAGTTAATTTTATTGAAAATTCGTTGAACTGGTTATATCTGCCAACCGGTTTTACATATACTGTCACTGCGAGTTCCTGAACTTCTACGAACGTGATTTTACAGAAATAAATAAATAGGTATAATGTATTGCTTGAAGTTACTTATTTGTAAGAAATTAGTAAATTAAATAAATAGACCTGTGCCAAAAGCGTCAGTCAAGGTTAATTTTTATTAACCTATTTTTGAAATGAAATTAGAAATAATGCAGGCATTTTTCCAAAAATTAGACGGTCTTTAGAGAAAAGAATGAATTTATGTATTGAGACAAATGGTCGTCATGTAGAGCATCTATTGTAAAATTAATTATCTTATTTATGTCGTTAATTATCTTTATTTTTGTTTTTTATTTTAATTTTATTTTATGTATTTAAATGTTAATTGTTGTTTTATACCCTCACGAAATAAAATTATTTTAAAATTTCCAAAACAATGTAAACAACTTAATACTTACGACTTTTATTATCAGTATTTGTAAATTTTGTTGATTTTTCAAAGCCAACTTGATATTACAGATACAATTTTATAATACAACATGATGTTATGTTAGAAACACGAAAAGTTTAAATTTATTTTTCTCGAAAACGGTTCATGATATCGATTTCAAAGAAGAGGACATTTTTTCTGAAAATTATCTTGAATTTCTCAAATTTGGTGTCGGATACAAAAAAAAGTAAAAAAATAAAACATTTTTAATAAAAATACCCGTTTGTCTCCACCTACTGATACGCTTGTGGTGGTTGTAAAAAAAATAATTACAGCGAATGACGGGTTTGTATCCGTTTATTGATCATACAAAGTTTGAAATTTTTAAGTAAAGGCATCTTTGAATAATTAAAAGAAAACTCATATCACGATGTCTTCTTCAAAGGGCTGTAGCTCACTTAGGAAGCATTTTCGGATTAAGGTAATTTGAGGTAAATCGACATAAAATAACCTCTAGTACCTGTAGTTTCCGTTTGACAGAAGAATTTCTGGATACCCTGTATACTAAAACCTTCCTCGAGAACCACTCTATACATTAGTGAAAACTGCATGAAAATCGGTGCAGTAGTTTTGAGTTTATCGCGAACAGACAGACAGACAGATGCGGCGGAGGACTTTGTTTTATAATATGTAATGATTTAATATTAGCTTAGTATCTTTAAAATAAAGTAAAAATATATTTATATGAAAAATACCATTGATAATTACATCAAATTTTTATATTTCAGTAGCCGATTACATAAAAGGACAAAATGGGATACTGGCTTCCCATCCTAACGGTCTTAGTGGCCAGTTTAGCTCCACAATATGTTAGTGCAGCTTCCTGTACTATAACAAAATACAGCGCTTCAGACATCAAAAGTGCACAAAGCTCCTGTTCTGAAATTGTTATCAATGGAATTGAAGTAGCTGCTGGTGAGACACTGGATTTGACACATCTTAAGCAAGGCACCAAGGTAACCTTCAAGGGAACCATCACATGGGCTTACAAAGAATGGACTGGACCACTGCTTAGCGTCGCTGGTACTGACATTGAAATCATTGGTTCTTCAGGACACGTGCTCGATGGTCAGGGCAGTTTGTGGTGGGACGGTAAAGGAGGAAATGGCGGAAAGAAGAAGCCGAAATTCTTCAAAGTCAAACTAACGAACTCAAAAATCCACAAAATCAATATCAAAAACTCTCCTGTCCACATATTCTCAATTGGCAACAGTGATGGCGTAGTGCTTCAAGACATCTCCATTGATAACTCCGCAGGCGACTCCGGTGGTGGCCACAACACCGACGCTTTCGATGTTGGTAACTCCAATGATATCACCATCAAGAAAAGCACTATTTACAACCAAGATGATTGTTTGGCAGTTAATTCTGGAACCAACATCGTATTCTCAGATAACTACTGTTCTGGTGGTCACGGAATCTCCATCGGTTCCGTTGGTGGCAGAGACAACAACGTCGTTAAAGGCGTCAAGGTCAGCAGCTGCCAAATTGTCAACTCAGACAACGGAGTAAGAATTAAAACCGTCTATGGCGCATCTGGATCCGTGTCTGACATTACATACCAAGACATCACCCTGTCTGGAATTCACAAATACGGTATCGTCATTGAAGGTGACTACGAAAATGGAAGCCCAACTGGCACACCAACTGGAGGCGTTCCAATCACCGGTTTGACTGTGAAGAATGTTAAAGGTTCAGTCGACTCTAGTGGCGTAAATGTTTACATTTTAGTAGAAAGCGCCTCCGACTGGCATTTCTCTGGCATCTCCGTCTCAGGTGGATCCAAAACCAAAACTTGCAAAGGCATTCCTTCTGGTGCAGGAATTTCGTGCTGATGTCGATGAACCTTTCAACTTTTTACAAAATTTGTATGGTTAATGTAAATATCGTGTAACAACATATTATTAATAAACAGTAATATCAACTTTATTTTTCATTAAACAACTACCGAGGGCGTATTAGGGCGCAAAATGCAGAAGCGTTAATGTAACTTCAATGTTAGAAGTTTTCTACTACTGTAGTTATAAATAACAATGATACTTGATTAACTCCAGACCGGATGCTCAGATTATTATCTTTGTTCTTGTCATTCTTGTGGTTTTAGATAGCAAGAATGTTATGTTAAGATCACTATGAGTTAATTTTCGAAAATCACTATTATTAGAACTAGAATGTTCAATATAAGTATTGCTGTATTTATATTACCAAGAGGTGACGATATGATATATAAAAGAATTATTGAATATGATAGTTTTCATAGAATTTCAACGTAGACTTCAACAATTAATTTGTCAAATTTAAAATAAAAACCTATATATCATTGCAATATTTTATTTAGATAGATTTAAAAGTATCCCTGTTTAAAATTATCCAGCTTGTCTTTTTTTGTTGATTTTTGAAATCTCTTGAAAATAGTCATAACGTAATTTTTTTTCATATTACATATTCGGTTAGTCAATAATTCTAGTATCAAATTTAAGCTCAACACTAAACTTACTAGACAAATGTATGCTATGTCTCATACAATTTGAACGCATCGAATGCTTTCACTCAAATTTTTAAGGTTAGGTTGGAATTCTATAACCTGTTTGTTTAGAGTACCAAACTGTAAGAAAATAGGTGTGAGTGAAAGCAATAAAGGCTCGGAATTAATCAGTTGAGTGAAATTATTGAGTAGATTTTCACTCAAAATTAGGAAATTTCCTCGCGTAAACTCGTATTTGGTGCACTTGTATCTAAATCAGAGTAAATTATTTCCATCATTTTTCATATCCAGATGCATTGTCTTTGTTCCCTTTATCCCATTAGGGGAGGCGTGTGGTAGAGCGCAGGGCCTTTTTAGCCTTCTTCATCGAGTTGTGACGTTACAACGTATGAGACAACAAAAACAATTTTTGCTCGTAACTCGGAAATGGCTGGAAATATAAAAAAATCTCCCCCGGGTGTATGGCATCATAGAATAAAAAAGTGGTTATAACTCAGAAACGGTGCGTTGAATCAAAGAAATAATTGGAAAAATCTCCCCACTCCCCAAGTTCTGATTGTCCGTTCTGCGTTGAATGTAAAAGATCCGAAGTCCGTATGTCGAAAATAAACTTCGGAAACATGAGGTATCTGACGTTATACACTAAAAAAGGCCTTATAACTCGGAAATGGTGCGTTGAATGGAGAAAATGTCTCAATCGAAGCGGGGTAATTGTTAGTTTTAATTGTTTGAACAGTTGATAAAGTTAGTTGTAATTGATTTAGTTGCAAGACACAATTAATATAGATTAATCCAAATAAATTAATTACAACGCGCAATTAATAGTTCACTTGCAATTAATTTTAACTGCAATTAAATTAATCGCAATTACTTTTTTAATCAATTTTTATTTAAGTCAAAGTCAAAGTCAAAAGTCAAAAAATATTTATTGTGCATAGTTAAAATGGCAATATACAAACCTATATACAAAAAGACTAGACACAGATAACGGATGATTAACCTACCTCCCAGAAGGTCAATTAACTCACACATGATAACAAGTCTATATATTAAAAGCAATATATTATAATACTATAAATAATTATATTTTTGTGTTTTATTTATTATAATTTAGTTTTGTTTGTTCTGTGTAGTTTATTTAATAAATAATGTTAGGCGCCAATTTATAGTATTATAAAGATTTATTTAACATGTGAAATGTATTTAAAATATTTAAATTTTGAATTTTCCTATAGTATTCTTAAAAAATATCACAATAAATTATGTTCTATACTTACCAAGCTAGCTCTTTTTATATGTCACTTAATTTGATTTTGAATCTTTAAATGTAAATTTATTCATTATATATATTTTTTTAAAATTATTCTCAAACTATAATTTAATTATATTTAAAAAATTTAATAATTTTAATGACAACTAGACTACTAGTGTACTTTCTGCAAATTATATTATAAAATTTTTATAGAGCATGTTGATATCTCAGTAGTCGGTTCTAAAGCTTTTTGAAATTAATTATGAAGAAAATATTTAATATGTAATTAATTTTGTTTCTTTGCTTTTGTTAAAAAAAAAACAATAATAAAATAGTATTGTTTTAATTGAGTTTGAAATTCGTATATTATAATAACAGGTTATAAATTTATAAAATCCTTCCTAATTCCCTATCTAACCTGAGCTAAATTATTGCTAATTACTTATTCTATAAACTTATAGTTTCTTGTTACCTATACTACACTTTTGTTGTCCTTTTGTCTATGTTTTCCTCACTAGTAATGTCCTTCCTGTAATCTCTCTCCTGTCTCTTCTCCTTCCTTTCTTTCACTCGAACTCTCCTCTATTTTGTCTTGTTCTCCTTCTGTGTCCTACTCCACTCCGTTGACTGCCACTGTCTGAATCACCTCCCTGGCTCGTACTGCTCCTTTCCTTTTCTAAATGGCTACGACAATTCAAAATTATGTTTTACTAACCTGACAGTATTATGATTATATTGAGTTATCTGTCAGTTTAGACTTCACCCTAATTTCCTTTCTGCCAAATATCTTCTTTTTTCCTATTTCCTGACTCTCACTGTTCTCTTCTTTCTTTATTGTTTTTTAAATGTCCCACAACAACTTTGTGCTTGATTACTTTTCTTTAATACTCTTCTTCTCCACAACATTTGTTTTTTTTTCTTGGTAGTTCATATGATTTTCTTTTAGTCTCCTGTATTTTATTACACTTCTTATTACTTTAAACTTCTTTTAATTGCTATGATTTGTATATCTTCTAATTCCTCTTTTTACTTCTTGATTCTCCTCACTATTTATTTCTGTCTCCTTGATCACCACTTTTTTTTCTATCATTTTCTTTCTCACCGCACTCTTATATCTAATTACAATGTTTATTAATATATAGTTTTCAATCTCAACCAATCAGATAATTTTATAATTTATACATTTTTAATTTACCATTTTTAATACCATTTTATTCTTTAGAATAGAGTCAAAAATCGCTCAACTGATAGCAGTAACTCGGATTTGAGTAAAACTCACTCATTTCTGATGCAATAGTTTCACTCAGTTATAATAATACTAATAGAGTGAAAATTTCACTCAATCGAGTGTGGACAGAAATTGATACATTATTGAGTGAAATTGAGTGAAATTTGTGTGAAATTTTTTTACAATGCATGCACTCGAGTATCCATCTTCATTAATTTATTACACGCATGGTTGTTTCTCGTAAAGTGAGCTACATAGCCCCTTTTCATCAGATATAAGCACAATTTTTTGTTAAGGGTACAAATTTATTGAGGTAAAAACAAATCTTTACTTGATACACAATTCAGATATCAAATTCGTAATCAGCGACTCAAAATACATACGTGTAGAGAGTCTAGTCTACCGAACGCAATACTGAACTTTTTTATTTCGTGTCTGTTTCTCTGACAAACTTTTTCTTGTTTGGGGTTATCAATTGTATTGTTTACTAGACGTTCATCGCTGTAGATAATAAAAAATAAATAAATGAGAATTATTTCAAGTTTGGTCTGACAGTATACCTGAAAGTGTGAGGTCATGCGTTGTTGGACTGATTTATTTTGTATCTACTTTATTGAAAGAATTATAATGTGGCCAGATATATAAGATTTTCTGTATCTAGCAGAAGTATAAAAAATAAATGGAGAGCGGCAAGCCGGCCTAACTGTTAAGAAATTCAATTGACTTAGAATCTCGGGACAGTCTACTTTATTGTTTAATAGTGCATGTACAAATTCCAAACTATGGAAGTGCTTTGTGTACTGTAACGAGTCGAGTTTGAAACGTGTTAATAGTATTTTGTAATCGCAGCCATGAGCAGGATATACGCCATCAGAACGAAATGCGAGGTTTTTCAAAAACTTTTTTGCACCGTATCAATTAAACTGGTTTGGTTAATATAAAACACAATCCAAGCCGGAGAGCAGTATTCCAATTTGGAACGGATAAACGCGTAAAATAATGAAAACAAAATGACATTATCTCTGAATTCACGACCTTGTCTAATCACAAATGTAGTCTGTGCGGGGACGCACAGAAGTAAAAACAATGTAGTTAGGGAAAAACTATTTATTCTCCTTAACTGGACCTCTAAACACAGAGAATGACAATAGTAATGGCCACATTCGATATCTGATGCCTTGCTAATTCTACATTTTCTTATATAAACTTTATAGAACAACGACGGTTATTGTAAGGATGCAAGGTGATATCACGCGCCGGCAAAGAACATGGGCCAGGGTCGGACTGCACATCCATCCTGAATATCTTTCGTCCTCGAAAGACACAAAGTTCCTGAAACAAGATTATTTGTTGTTTGCTGCTGTGCAACTTAAGAGAGCTGCTGATTTGTCTAAGAGAACTATTTTGTTAAGAGGTTACTGTTTTGCCTAAAATGGCTGATATTTTTCTTAAGAGAGTTACTAATTTGCCTGAGAGGCTTACTATCTTGCCTGAGAGAGCTACTGTTTTGCCTGAGAGGGCTACTGTTTTGCCTGAGAGGGCTACTATTGTGCCTGAGATGGCTGCTATTTTGCCTGAGAGGGCTACTGTTTTGCCTGAGAGGGCTCCTGGACCGTTCCGAGTGAATGCCTTCTTTTATGCGATAACAGTCGTTAGGTAGGACCTCTATAACTTTAAAAGGTCCTCGAAACTTTGGGAGTAACTTCTTACTTTCATTATTTGCTGGAAAACTTGTGATTCTTGATAGGACCAAATCACCTACAGAATACACCTTCGGTGGCAAACGGTGAACATTGAATTTTAGGTCCTGTTTAACCCTGTTTTCCTCTAGATTTTGAGCAGTTTTCTTTCGGATTTTTGTGACATCTATGATTTCTTCATCAAATATATTGTGCAGATCAGTATTCGTTCTAAGGGGAAAGCCGATGAGTAGCTCCGCGGGAGAGTGTTGAGTTATTCGGTGCCTCGTGCCATTTATTCCCTGCTGAACTTGTTGCACTTTACTGTCCCAATTGGTCTTTTTTACATCAGCACTTGAGGTAGATAGAGCATCCAGTATGGACTTATTCATACGATCCGCTTGGCCGTTGCTTCTAAGTAACCCAACAGCTGTCGTGAATAGCTTGATGCCTTTGTTATCGCAATACTGCCTGAATTCCTTTGAGGGGATTGAGGGGGTTTTGGAGTTCCAAGTATCAAGAAAATTTCCTCTAATTTGTCAATCACATGTTTGGAGCATGCATCGGTGACTGGTTTGATATGAGTGTATTTTGAAAATCCGTCAACCACGACCAAAAGGTATTTGTTGGTCACTTTGCACGAAGGGACCCAGATGGTCCAGGTGAAGCGTGTGGTGAGGTCGCGCATACTTGGGGATAGAATGCAGATATTCAGGTTTTTTCCCGCCATGTTCTTTATGATAAAGACAGTTTAAACATGACTTAATATATTTTTTTATAAACCTGTACATTTTGGGAAAGCAATATGATTTTTTTATTCTTTGGAGAGTTTTGTCGAAACCAAAGTGGCCGATGTCGTCGTGATTGGCTTTGACAATTTGCCAACGACAGTTTTTTGGAACCAACCATCTACGACCAAATGGAGTCATTTTATAAACTTTATTGCCGCACAGGTCGTAATTATCAATTATGTAATACTTCGTTTCGAGCGTGACCTCATCGATTTGTGTTTGTGCTGTGATATAATACTCAGCCGTGGTGCTGACTCCTAAGAAACCCGATAAGACAGTGGGTCCCTTGAGTTTACAGATAGGAATGTTGATTTTTTAGCTAATGATAATTTTATCAGAGAGCAGTCCCTGCCAAAATCTATAAATGCTTTGCACATATTTCCAGTAATGAAAATGTCTATAAAATTTGGACGTGTTATTTGAATTTTTAATAATATTAATACCTTTAAGATTGTGATTTTGTTTTACATTATTTTGTTCCTGTTTACTTTGAGATTGTATATTACTAATTTTCTTTTTATTTAAACAATAGCAAATAACACCTGGTTTTTATGTTTACAAGCTGAACGATCGTGGCCACTCTTGCCACAGGCTTTACAATTTAAAATTTTTAATTTTTGGTTTATTATGAAAACTTGAATTGGTTACATGAGTCTTATTTTTAAGATATGTACCTACTGAATTTATATTCGTCATATTTGAGGCTTCCACGGCCGCGCGTATACCACTGTTATTAATAGCACCCGTAACCAGTGAAATTTTGTCTACATCAGTGAAATTTAATTTTAGTTTATTGATTTTAGACAAATGTTCAAAATAAAAATCATATAATGAACAGCCTTCGCTCGGTCTATGGTTAACAAGGTCCATCAATAGTTTATAACAATCTCGATTAGATTGATAGAAGTTGATATTAAAACATCTTTCCATTCTTCCCAAGTAAAGCGTGACCACCCTAATTCGCTCTCGATGAACCCATCATACCACGTTTTTGCGGTTCCTTTTAATTTGCTTAGAGCTTAAAATATAATTGTAGTATCAGACCAATGATAACTAATGGCATTGAACTGAATTATTTCAATCCAGTCGTTAATATCTCTGAATTTAGGATCAAAATCCGGTATTATATTTGAAACGGCTATAAACTGCGAGGACTGTGCACTATGCGGCTGTATTATAGGAGGTGTGTGACTTACATTTGATCTGGATTTTGATTTTTTCTTTTGCTGTTTATAGTTACGCTGACCGCGATAGTCGTCTTCACTTGAGGTTGATGAGGACGACGAGGGTGAGCGTTGCCTTTTGCTCTTCTTTTTGTGACGTCCCATATTGGAAAACGGCACGAGACACTTTTAGTTTTTTTTTTCAACACTCACTTTTCTAATCAACCACTTCTGATGTAGTCTGTGCGGCGACGCACAGAAGTAAAAACAATGTAGTTAGGGAAAAACTATTTATTCTCCTTAACTGGACCTCTAGACACAGAGAATGACAATAGCCACATTCGATATCTGATGCCTTGCTAATTCTACATTTTCTTATATAAACTTTATAGAACAACGACGGTTATTGAAAGGATACAAAGTGATATCACGCGCCGGCAAAGAACATGGGCCAGGGTCGGACTACACAAAGCCCAGCGTTCTAAGTGTTGAGGACACCAGATATTGAATATGATTTAAAAACGTAAAGTTACTATCGAAATAGATTCCCAAATCATTTATGGTATCCGTGCGTTCTAAGACGTCCGAGTTAATTTTGTAATTGAATATAATGGGCTTAGGAGGTATATCGGGTTTACTCAAATGCACAGATGTACTTGAAATTTGTATAGCGTATTACCCAGTGCTCCCTATGTGCGTCATATTTTTTTGATTTTTTTTTTGAATCTAGATTTTGAAATATTGTTGAAAGTTGTTCATTTTAACATAGGTTTATATGGCGAAGATGGACGGTGCGGCTCTTTTTTGCCCATAACTGAGAAAAAAATGTAGAAATTGTGAAACAAAACTTTTCCATAGATTATCTTATGTTTGATGTAAAACTAATGTAAGTTTCGTACATAGTACAGCTGTATTAATTAGAAACAGAAACCAATAATTGCATTTCTGTCTGACTTGAGGACTAATGTGGCAACGTCGCAGTCAACTGACAGCAAGGAGGGAATACATTTGAAAGACTTGATAAAAACGAAATTGATTACAAACATATACATTTTTCCTAAATCTCTTGTACATTTGATTTTGATTGATTTTTTTGTATCTAATGTTTGTATAAAACTAGATTAATTAAAAAAGACTAGGAAGCTGTGATATATTTATTGGAATAAAAAATACAGTTGATAAATTATTTTAATATGTTTAATGCTTTGTAAAAACATCGTAATCATTACCAGCAATATTTAGGGTTACTTAAAGTTTTCTTTACTTGATTAATATAATTAGTAATACTTGAGATAAAAGCATTTGTACGGAATAACAAAGCAACATAAATATTTCTCAGCAAACTTTATATCTAAAAAATTAGTTATAGTTTCAAAACTATTGTAACATTACTAAAATAGAGATTAAAAACACGAACAGAGAGTAATAATGTAATTTCTATCACAGAACCTTCCAACATTTTCTTTGACTTGGACGAGAGATGGGCGCGAGGGTCATTTCATTTCATTAGAACTAAATTAACATAATTCTCGTTGTTTTACCAGTTCACATGATTTACGTATTTTAAATAAAGCATACAAATCTTCGCGAGAATAATACGATATATTTGCTATATATAATAATTATATTATACATAGTTTACACACAATACATTTTTGAACGCGTGTGCATCTTTACCCGAATTTGACGCGCAATATCTCCGATGTCCGAGGTCTGTAGGTTCGCAGTGTGTACAACTGCTAGTCAATTATTAGCGCTGTTGCCACATCTACATAGTCTTTATGCGTTCATTAAATATAATTTAAAACTACTTAAATATGATATTTTTATGTTGTTAA
>NW_019417106.1:127742-139714 GCF_000390285.2 Anoplophora glabripennis
TTTTTTCAATCCAAATCCGTTGCCATATAAAATTTTTATATAGTATCCCAGTTTGATTCTTTCTCATCTGATTAACTACATGTCTTGTTATTCACATTTTTTTAAATTTTGTATAACTTTCCTGTATTCACACTCGTTTTACCTTATTATCTAAATTTTACATAATTTATTATTCTTTTTTTTACAATTTTTCTATATCTAATAACAATATCTGTTTTATTTTAATTTTCCAAATGTTAAAATAAATAATTCTAATTATTTTTAAATTCTAAATCAAAATCATTTGAAATTCCTAATGTATTTCAATATATATTTTTTAAATTTGCACTTTGGACTTTATTTTAGTTGATAAGTGATATTAGATTTGGATAATAAAACATTAAATTCAACTCGTAACAAATTAAAATGTATTACACATAATGTTCATTTATAATTAACAAGAACTCAATTTCTACTACTATAATCTAGTACTACCCTTTATTTCTAATTTTGTTGAAAATTTTATCGATCGATATTTTTATTATCCCATTTAAATTTTACTTAAAGTTAAATTGTGCACTTTTTGATTTTAAAGGAAAATGTTTCTCTATGTAAATTGCAATTTTTGTTGAATAATTAAAATTTTGTAATGGCCATGTGAAATATGCAACATATGATATATCAAGCTTGTACTGTAAGTTGCTACCTTATTTATTCCCTTGCCTGGTCTTGGGGTTTTACTTCTGGCGTTGGTATTCTTTTACTTCGTATTCAGTGGCACAGGATACAAAATTTGTACAATTTGGATTTCTCTCTCTTTCTGGAATAATATTCTGGCACTGGTATTCTTTCTTTTGTACACTTTCACTTGGCTTTAAACACTATAGTCTTTATCCTTTAAATTTTTTAACACAATGTAAATTTGTAAGATTGAATTTACATTTTTGGGGAATTTCGGTTTTAACAGATTTTACAGGTTTGTTCACTAATCACTTAGTAATGCCAATTCATCTAAATAGGTTATATATTTGTATTCGGTACGTTAGTTTGTCATTTAAAACTGTATTTTTACTTGGTTTCTTTGTTTTTTAGGCTGGAGATGTTACGCCTTACTTCTGCGAATGCGAAAATACAACTGTTTTTTGTTTGTTCCCGACCTTTCTTTTATAATAACCTAGACAAATGATCGGCGTTGCTAAACAATTGACATATCTTATAATTTGCGAAAACTTTGCCTGGTAATTTTGGAATTATGCTTGCATTTTATGAAAAATGATTATCATTCTTGGATTCCTTGGCTTACAACGAACATTTTGATACGCAACATTACATAGTACGAGTATTTCCTAACCTAATACAATTTTCAACAGTTTATGAAATTTCCTTAAAAAAATACTTTTTCTAACTAAAATCTAAGCATTTGGGTTTAAACATTGTCCTATACCCATTACTTACTATTATTATTATTATGTGCATATGAGTAGATTTATTTGCTATATAATAATTTCAAAAGAATTTATTTCTTTTCAAATTGGCAGCGGGCTTTAGTCCCATAAGAAAAGCATAAGACTCCCCCTGCGCTCCTCACTTCCCTCGGACCTAGATATACCTCCTTAAGTTTACGTGAAAAAGAAACGACTTTACACTTGGAGATATTTAAATGCAAATTATTTGAATCGCCCCAAAGGACTATTTTGTCCAATTGACTCTGAAGGTGAAGACAATCATCATCAGTTAATATAGAGGAAAAGATTTTTAAGTCGTCGGCATAAATTAGTTTGCGACAGTCAATGTAAGTCGTAATATCATTAACAAAGATGGAAAATAGGAGAGGACCTAGATTGGAACCCTGATGTACTCCAGAAGTAATATAATACTGACTAGACTTAAAACCGTTGTAAGTGACATACTGAAGACGATTAGACAAATATGAGCTAAACAGTTGTAAAATGTTGCCACAAAGCCCGTATACTTCGAGTTTATGGATGAGTATGCCGTGATCAATACGATCGAAGGCCTTCGAGAAATCGGTGTATATGACGTCCACCTGCCCACGCTGATCAATAACATTATATATGAACTGTGTGAAACACATCAGATCTGTGGTAGTTGATCTTTTTTCTATAAAACCATGTTGTTCAGGATATATGATGCCCCTGAAAAGTGGAAACATACGATTATACAACGACATCTCGAAGACCTTCGCAAAATTGCATAACAAAGTAATGGGCCTATATTTATTAATGTAAGAATTGGACAAACACTTGCCACCTTCCACACACTAGGAAAAGTTCCGGTTTTAAGAGCGAGATTAAATATACAGGATGTTAAAAAAAGAGTAGAGATAGTATGAACCAAAATAAGCAGAAAAGTCTTATAAACACGGGTCCGCAAAGTAACGGTTGCGGAGATATGGACCACTATTCGTTTTTCAAACATTTTATTTTATTAGGAATAAACCGACAAAGGAAGCTTTTAACAAACAAAAAACAAAGTTACAGAAGATGTTCAAAGTGCCCTCCGTCCATTTCCAAGCAGGCACGACATCTTCGTCTCAACGATATTCGAACTCTTTCGAAAACACCCTCCTTGGTTTGGATTTCTTGACACTTTTGATTAATCCGTAGCTGCAGCTCTTCCAGGCTATTTACAGGAGTACCATACACTAATGTCTTCAAATATCCCCAAACAAAGAAATCTAGAGGGTTCAGATCAGGCGATCTTGGAGGCCATAAAACAGGTCCGGCCCTTCCTACCCATCTATGTGGAAAAGTTTGGTGTAAATGCTCTCTAACGGCCATGGAAAAATGAGCTGGAGCACCATCATGCTGGAACCACATTTGTTGCCTCTGATTCAAAGGAATGTCTTCCAAAAACTCATACAGTGTGTTCTGCAGAAAGTTGAGGTAAGCAGCGCCTGTTAATCGGTTTGGTAAAACAACAGGACCTAGAAACCTGTCACCTACAATACCCATCCAAATGTTTAATGAAAAACGTGCCTGATGTCCAGATTCTATTAGAGCATGAGGATTTTCGTCGGCCCAAATATGCGTATTGTGAAAATTAAACACTCCATTTCTTGTGAACCCGGCCTCATCAGTAAAAAGAATGTTTGCAAGAAAACGAGGGTCTTCAGCATCATGACGTAGAAACCAGCGGCAAAAAACCAAACGTGCTTGATGATCATTTATTGGATTTAAGGCCTGTACTCGTTGCACATGGTATGGATAAAGCAGTTGCTCGTGAAGGATTCTCCAAACAAGAGGACCACTAATTCCTACCTCGGCTGATATTCTCCGCACACTCGTACCTGGATTCTGCTCTACCAGTGCTAGAATTTCTTCTTCTGCTCTAGGAGTGGATACCGACCTTGGTCTTCCGGATAAATGGCACTGTTTGCTCAAGGAACCGGTATCACGCAATCTTTGGTGAATTCTTCCAAACATGCGTTGTGAAGGAATCTGGCGATTTGGATAAGCGTCAACATAAAGACGTCGCGCTTCGGTGGCGTTCCCATTAGCACGACCATACATGAAATGCATGTCTGTTAATTCTGCGTTAGAGTAACCAGCCATAGCGAAAGAAAACTTGTGCACTGAGAACAACTGTCAAATACGTACTGTTTATTTCACTAAACATCAACCAACTATTATAAGAAAATACACAACGTTTTTGCAAAATAAAAAAAGGGGCTAAAAAACATAAAACATTCCATATCTCCGCAACCGTTACTTTGCGATCCCATGTTTATTGAGACTTTTCTGCTTATTTTGGTTCATACTATTACCTCCTTAAATATTTTACACTCTTTTTTTAACACCCTGTATATACCAGCAGGTTAGCCAAAATGAAACGACAATCACGAGCAAAGAAACTGGGAATTAAGTCCGGACCTGACGTTAATTTATTTTTAAGTTTCCTAGCTGAATTTATAATTTCCTCATCAGTCAGAAAATTAACAGTTATTGAAGGAAAGTTAGTACAATTAATCGTGCTAAGATTTCGATATTCACCCGAGAGGGGCTTAGTGAAAACGCTCCTAAAACAATCTCTAAAGGATTCCACAATGGCGCCGGGGTCATTTAAAAGAACGTTGTCGGTATTGTGCATCGTGTTAGGTATTCTACTAGAGCCTGCTTTGCCGTTTACAAAACCCCAAAACTGTCTAGGTTCTGTTTAGTCCAAGCATTATAGAGTAATGCTTACAGAAATTATTACCTGGACAAAAAAAAATATGACCATATAGAAAATTAAATTTTAAATTGAGTCTCTTGTTCTTTAAACTCGATCCAAAATGGCGAACATGGTTAAAAAAAATCGCAAAGTTGCAAAAAACGGTTTTTATAAAATAACTAAAAAAATATAACACCGATTGAAAAATTTTAAATGAGAAAGTTGTAGGTTTTAAAAAGATATATCGACTGATTTTTTGTAAGTATCGATTGCTTTGTTACTTTTCGAGATATATCGAAAAAACCGTTAAAAATCTTCTCCTTTCCCTTCTTCTATAACTCGTTTACATTTACGTTTACGTACTTGCTATTTACTGCAAGCATAGCCCGCGGCAAGCCAAAAAAGTACATTTTTGAAAAATTTAAAAATATTAATTTTTTTTAAAGGCGCTTTCGAAAATTGGCTAGATCTTCTCAGCGGATAGCCCTACAGTAACGATTTTCGGTTTATTTTCAACGATATTCGAACTCTTTCGAAAACACCCTCCTTGGTTTGGATTTCTTGACACTTTTGATTAATCCGTAGCTGCAGCTCTTCCAGGCTATATACAGGAGTACCATACACTAATGTCCTCAAATATCCCCAAACAAAGAAATCTAGAGGGTTCAGATCAGGCGNAGTTATTGAAGGAAAGTTAGTACAATTAATCGTGCTAAGATTTCGATATTCACCCGAGAGGGGCTTAGTGAAAACGCTCCTAAAACAATCTCTAAAGGATTCCACAATGGCGCCGGGGTCATTTAAAAGAACGTTGTCGGTATTGTGCATCGTGTTAGGTATTCTACTAGAGCCTGCTTTGCCGTTTACAAAACCCCAAAACTGTCTAGGTTCTGTTTAGTCCAAGCATTATAGAGAAATGCTTACAGAAATTATTACCTGGACAAAAAAAATATGACCATATAGAAAATTAAATTTTAAATTGAGTCTCTTGTTCTTTAAACTCGATCCAAAATGGCGAACATGGTTAAAAAAAATCGCAAAGTTGCAAAAAACTAAAAATAACAAAAAAAATATAACACCGATTGAAAAATTTTAAATGAGAAAGTTGTAGGTGTTAAAAAGATATATCGACTGATTTTTTGTAAGTATCGATTGCTGTTACTTTTCGAGATATATCGAAAAAACCGTTAAAAATCTTCTCCTTTCTCTTCTTCTATAACTCGTTTACATTTACGTTTCCGTACTTGCTATTTACTGCCAGCATAGCACGCGGCAAGCCAAAAAAGTACATTTTTGAAAAATTTAAAAATATTTTTTTTTTAAAAGGCGCTTTCGATAATTGGCTAGATCTTCTCAGCGGATAGCCCTACAGTAACGATTTTCGGTTTATTTTCTTCGTAAAGAGTTATATTATCATCAAAATGTTGACGATATTATTAATTTTAAGGATCAAAAATGACTGAAAAAGTAGCACTTTTTTTGGGTATGTTTTTTTCAAATAACTATTTCAATTTGTTTTTATGAAAATACCTTTTAAAGAAAGAAACTGCTGACATTTTTTCACGAATTAAAAATAAATAAAAATATTTTCTACGACCTTCTGGAGCCGAGATAATTTTTTTATAGGTAATAATTTCTGCAAATTTAACATTAAGCCGTGACAGAATGCTTGGACTAGTTCTAATGTTAGTCTCTGTACGTGACAGATAAGATTTAACTAGAGTTCTAAAAACTTTAAATTCATTAAGATAAAATAAATTACCGTGTTTCTTATACAGCCTATAGAAATATATCATATATACAGGGTGGTCCGAATTTTATGCAGGAAACTTTGAGGGCAGATAGATCTATTTAAAATAGTAGGTGTGGAACGGCCTCGTTTTAGAGATACAGGGTGTTGATATTGTTAAAAAAATTATTTATATCTCCGGAATCCATCGACCGATTTCAATAAAATTTAGTACAGATAATGTATGACAGTAGGCCTTGTATTCCCTAAAATATGAGCTCTAAAGATTCAACCAGTGGTGTACGACTGGACAGGATCACCCCCTTTTTTATAAGAAAAACCTATGCCACTGTATTTTTTACAAGCTATTATAACGAATTTATATTCTAATGCACAAAATACATAAAAATGGTAACTTGAATTTTTTCCCTAAAGTTCACCGTTCTCACGTTATTCATACCAATACAATCCCCTTGTGGCAGACACTTCTAACCATAATATTACAAAAATATTTTTATTTATGCTTAAAAGTAAGTGCAATTTGTAAGCACATCAACAAAATTATTTACACTTATCGCTTTCATCTTTTTGGATTAAAACAATATTTGGAAAATCACGACAAAGGAATGAAAGTCACAGAAATTAAATTTTAAAAACAATTGACGACGATCCTCGGTTAAGTACACGAAGAACGTCTCGGCAACTTGGAGTGAGTAAATCTAAAATTTGAAAAGTTCTACGTAAGGATGGCAGATATCCGTACCATTTACAACCTGTGCAAAATTTACTTCCAGGAGAGGGAGAGCCTGAATTTTTATCTGTGGCTGTTTGAATTCTTACTAGAAATACTTTGGACCGATGAGGCGAGGGGTAGTGAATTTTCACAATCTGGATATTTGGTCACAAGAAAATCCTCATGAAATTCTGAGTCATTTCTAAACTTTCTAGAAAACCATCTAATTGAATTATTAGAGGATGTTCCATTAAATATACGACAAAATAGCTAGATACAAATGGATGGTGCTCCTGCGCATTTTAGGAGAATAATACAAGAATGGCTTAATGAAAATTATATGAGATTATGGATAGGTAGAAGAACCATAATGGTGCAGAGGGTCCAGTGTCTTGGCCAGCCAGATCGCCAGATCTAAACTCCCTGGACTTCTATGTTTGGGGTGACCTACCTGAAAAGTTTATTCTACTCCAATAGATACTAGACCACAATTACTGCAGCGAATAGAAGACGGGTGTAATGAATTAAAAGAAAACCACCACATGATATTAGCTTCAATTAGTTCCATTAATAGAAGATGTCAGAAATGTATCGATGTGGGTGGTTCGCATTTTAAACTGTATGTCTGCCATAAAGGGATTGTATTTGTATGAATAACTTGAAAATGGTGAACCTTAGGGAAAAAATTCAAGTCACCTTTTTTACGTATTTAGTGCATTAGAATATAAATGCGTTACAATAACTTGTAAAAAATACAGTGGCGTAGGTTTTTGTTATAAAAAGGGGGTGACCACTGTCCAGTTGTACACCAATGTCATTATTTATCTGTTTTATCTCATTGTGAATCTTTTGCGAGACGACTTTGTGTTAGAAAAATGCAAATTTAACATTAAAAAAATTGTTGATTACTTTAGCTGTGAATGACAATTAAAATATCAGTACAGACGGATTGTGCAACGACAGCATAGCGGTAAAAACGTCCCGTTGTATTCCTAAGGTCGGCGGTTCAATCTCAGACGAGGTAACCCCTAGATTTTTTTAACTTACTGCCGTAATTTAATGTTATATATGGACTCATCTTTTTAAACCTTTCTATATCAAAAAAATATAAATTTTCAAATAGGTTTTTTATATACAGGGTGTCTAAAAAAATGCGTTGAATCTCGAACGGTCCAGAGGCTCCTATATATTATTTCAGTTTATTAATTGCAATATTTTTATGAAAAATCTTATATCGTAGTAATCATATGCTTTTTGCATGTACCGAATGTTTCATAAAAATGACACAGGTGAACTTTGATTTTACTTATCTTTTCACTTTTCCTAATTTTTTTTTTAAATCTTCATGAAAAGTTATATGTATAATTACTAACCAGACGCTTTTTTTGAATATACTCGGGTCTGAATTACGGGCAATTTTTTTCCTTGTCACTTTTAACTTTGTCTTTATTTACTAAAGTCTTTGAATGTAAAATTGTATATTTATTAACCAGTTGTCTTTTTGAATTTTTATACTGAGTTTTATACCACAATACTGATACAGATTAAAATTACGAATAGAACGAAACTTTCCTTAATATTTTTTCCTTTTCTATATTTTGTACTAAAGTCTGCAATATTTTTATGAAAAACCTTATACCCTACTAACCAGGTGTTTCTTGCAATTTATGTACAGGATGTTCCATGAAACTGACACAGGTGTACCAGATTTTCCCTTATTTATTTTGTTAATTTTTTCATGAAATATATTGAAGAAAAGTTGTATATTTATTGACCAGCCGCTTTTTAGAAAATCCATATATGTACTGGGTGTTCTCAAAATTGACCCATATCTGAATTACGGGCAATTTTTTCCCTTTTCACTTTTAACTTTGTCCTTATTTACTAGTCTTTTAATGAAAAATTGTATATTTATTAACCAGATGTCCTTTTGAATCTTTATACTGAATGTTCCACAAAATCCAATTACCAACAGAACGAAACTTTCCGTAGGTATTCTTTTTTCCATTTCTACAGTTTGTACTGAAGTCTGAAATATTTTTATGAAAAATCTAATACCATACTAACCAGATGTTTTTTGCAATTTATGTACTGGGTGTTTCATAAAACTGACAGGTGGACTAGGTTTTTCCCTTTTCAATTTGTTCATTTTTAATTTTCTGAAGCAAAGTTGTATATTTACTGACCAGTCATTTTTTTGAAAATCCATATACTAGATATTCCACAGAATTGACCCAATTCCAAATTACAGGCATTTTTTTTCTTTTCACTTTTAACTTTGTTATTGTTTACTAACGTCTTTTAATTAAAACTTGTATATTTATTAACCAGATGTCTTAACTTATTTTTTTACCATTTCTGCCTTAAAATGTTATATCTACTAACCAGCGAGGAAAGCATCGCGGAGAGGTGTTCGGGCCGCGCGCAGCGCGGCTCGAGGGCCGAAGGCCCGAGAGAAAGGTCAAACTCCGCGTCAGCGGAGATTGCCTGCCTTTCTAGTAACTTAATATAAAAGGCATCGCAAGCCAAGTCGACATCCTCAAAAGCTTCCAAAAATGACCAGTCCACCACAGTCATAACATCGTAAAGAGCGCGAAAGTTGGCGTTTTTTAAATTGTATGACTTCAGCTATTACATGTGTTGTAAAAACAAGTGCAGGATGATGAGAGTCTTCAAAGACAAGAGGAGCATGATCGCGAGCAACGGTGCAACGTTTCACAGATAAGACAAGAACGAGAATTGAATTATTACAGTTAGTGATTGAATTGTGTTGCACAACTGATAAGAAGTCAATAAAGCTTTTCATACTTCTACTCTTGGGATCATCTAATAAGGCCATAAGACCAGGTACATTAAAATCTCCCACAATTATATAATTATTATAGTTAGTAACATATTGCTCAAATTTATCAAGAAACATCTCAAACACATGAGCAAGAGTATCTGGAGGAATATATAAAACAAATATATAAAGGCTGCACTGATGAAAGTAACACTTGATGCCAACAATGTTGACTGTAGGAAAATTTGATCTAAGTTTGGAAAGATCGATGGAACTTGAAGTAATATTGGCACTACTTGCGATTAAGACACCACCGCCGCGAGATAAGCCAGTTGTTAGGAAGTCTCTATCGCATCTGAAGACCGCAAATTCGCCGGAGAAGAGTTCGGCATTAGAAACATTGTCAGTAAGCCAAGTTTCGGTCAGGCATACAAAGTCAGATGACTGGGGTAAAAGATTCCTAATTTTGTATTTAGTCCACGCACATTCTGGTAGCGAAAATTCAAATCCGTAACACTGTTGGGCTGTTTCAGTTTAAAGAAGAACAACAAATTAAATTCGGAATGCCGTGAACGAACTTGATCTTTAGGTTGTTTTCGCCATTTTCCTGTCGCTGTCTCAATTCACACTTAGTTTTCTTCAGGTAATCTAACCGTTTAGGTGTACGGTCAAACGAGATAGATATTTGGCGTAGATCATTGTTAATGGATTTAGCGGCTTTAAATTTACGAATTACCTCATGCACCGACTTTTCTTTCCCGAGATCCAGGCGGATGGGCCAAGGTTTAACATTTGAAGCATGATATCTCCCCAAGCGTAAAACTTTAAACTCGTCTGCAAGTACCAAAGCTGGATCAATCAGAGTAATTATCCTAGAAATATCATTTCTCTTGTTATTAAGTCTAGAAACCTCGTCTAGTTGGGAATCCTGCTCGGGAACTCCAAATAGTATGATGTTGGATTTCCTAGATTGCCTCTCCTCGAATTCTAGCATAAACTCTTCAAAGTCACATGATGGTGTATTGTTCTGCGAGTTCGTTTTAAGATCACGCAGTTCTGCCTGTAGATTTAAAATAACAGCTTTCAAATCGCTAATATCCTGTCCTAGAGCACTGCTGTTAGAGCAATTCCAGTTTAGGCCCCTCTTCTTCTCATTTATTTTCCTAACTTCAGATGAACTCAGACCAGCGCAAACACCTTTGAATGGTCTTTTACAAACACAACAGAGTACAGCGTCTCGACAATAGAATTGCAACAACAGCAAGTAACGTTAGACATATCCAAGGTACGCCACTGGCACTGACCGAGATTCAAGTAACCTTATGAAAAATAGAGTGCAACTAGGCCACTAATCGGCCAGCTGCATACAGTATTACTTGTGCTATGAAACAGTGAAAACAAAGTTATTCAGTTAAGTACTGAAAGATTAAAACAAGGAACATCGGAAGAAGCAAGCCAAACATACAACCGACCGGCGGAACGAATCATATAGTTACTGTGTTCTATTGACAAGCACGTGCTTAAGGTAACTTGGAATGATAGACTATTCAAGAGCATTTGATTGCCGTGTTCATAATTTACTTTTAGCTAAATTAAATTATATGGTGTTCTAGTCATCCATCATTTTGGTTTACAAATTAAAATAAAGCAGGATGTTCAGTATATTTTCAAGTGAAATAACAATTAAAATGGTGTACCCCAAAGATCTATCTTAAGTTCCCTGTTATTTGTACAACACATGTGCATTCGCATATTGAATCAAAAATGCAATGCAATGTTATGCAGATGGTAACCAAATATATGGGAACAGACGAAATTTTTATTATAATAATATTAATTTAGATTTAGAAGTATTGTAGTACGAGTGGTCTAAAATACTTTAATAATTCTAATTAAGACCACTACTATGTTACTTCGAACCTCAGAACATTGTGCGAAGATTACAACAGAGAATAATTTACTTTTGTCTGACTCTGTCACTTATAGAACTTAAGAGAACCTATATCTTAGGTTAAACCTTTGATAATAAGCATTCACATATCATATAAATAAAAACTGCTTATTCTAGTTTGAAATATTTATACAGCGTTCTCGTTTCAGTTTGTGATACCTACTTTTGTTGTTATTTTAAACTACCTATGTCCATTCCAATCGTTGGCTTTTTTCACACCTGTTAAAGTAAAGTAGGCCAAACCCTATATCGACGCATTTCCCTTCAAAAGGGTATCCTTTTATACTTAAAAAGTTAGGTAGTGCTATTTAAAAATAATGTCGATGACGTCATAGGTTTATGAAATACAGGGTGTCTCATAATTAGCTGCCAACCCTGAACAGGCCGACTCTATGATCAAAACTAAGTAAAAAAGTTCATATGAATATACGAGCCCAGGCTCATAATAGTTCGGCCGGTCAACGTTTTCAACTAAATACTTTAATAATCTATGTGTTATGCAGAAATAACAAAATATTTCTGAAAATCCCTTTAACTACAGTAAAATATAAACTTTTTAGTTACAAAAATGAACATTTTATTCAATACATATATCGACTAATGGTTACACAATAGAAAACTTTAT
>NW_019417107.1:0-4565 GCF_000390285.2 Anoplophora glabripennis
GTGGTTAGGGCCTAGCAACATAAGTCGTTCCTGGGCGCAAATGCGACCTGCCTAATAATAATATGCCGCCTCCTCTCCCGCGCAAGTCTCCGACTTATGGGCTAATTCTCGTAGTTAGAATTATTATTATTATCAGCTCAAGTACCGAAATAATTCATGCATTTAACAAGGGTGGAAATTATAGTCATGAGTTGATAGACGGTGAAGGTAATACGGCTACATCTGGAATTACTGAAGCACACATTAACGGCTATAAGTAAAGCGTTAACTCCTTAAGGCACCTAGTAAAAACACTATGCGGCAAGAAACTAGGTGTACGCTCTTCCTTAACAAAGTTTATAGTTTTAAAGCGCGGTTTTCAGAGCGACATCTAAGTTGTCATATGTTTGCGCTTATTAAGCATAAATATTAAAGATTAAGGGAGCATATTCGTTGGATTAGACAACGAGATCCGAAACTTCATAATTTTCCTAAGTACATACAAATATTTAAGCGCCGCCGTCGGAATTTAGATTGGTTTTACTTTATTAAGACTTTCCAGACTGTAAATGAGATATGCATAAAACTAAAATTAAATTTTGATTCAGAACGTTTTAGACTACCACTCGGATAAGGAAGTTGGAGGAAGTACAGAAGACTGTTTTTTTAATATCGAATGTAAATTTCAATGTTCTCTCAAAAAAAATGTTTTAATAACTGTCTAAATTTTCTAGGTGGGCACTGTCCCTTAGCAAATAATCATATGCTAATTATTTTAGTCTTACGAGAATTATGTTGTACTTCTAGCAATAAATTCGTATAAATATTATTCCCAAAAAGACTAGTTCTAGAGTTTGTTTTACGACTTATGTTTATATGAACTGCTTTTAATTCTTCTTAGAATAAGATCTATATACTGTTAAACTTAAAAAAAAAATTGTTTTGCTCTATATACAGGGTCTTTTTAAATTCGTCTCATAAATTTAGATGCGTGTTCCTTGGATCATTTTAGGCTAAAAAGTCTTAACGAACCAGGTGGTCTAAAGTTATTGGTTTTCGAGATGCAGAATACACTAAAAGTTAAAATAATGTGGCTGAAGATGTATATAGACTGATAGAAGGATGGTTTGTGACTTAAGTAACACATGCCAGCTTTTCCAAAAGCTTTCGCTACTTTGAATCCGAATTTAACCTCAAGAATTTTTCATTTTCTTGTCGTCTTTTTTTTCTTTGTGGGTTGGATATTTTACCAACTATGAAAAAAAGTAAAAATGAATTAAATAAATCCTTGCGCTAAAAATACCACTCAAATAAATTGTTTTTGACTGACAAAAAAATATATAAAAAACCCAATAATCAGGAAGCACTAAAACTAAGCAGATAAATATTTTCAGAAAATTTTCCCTCATTTTTTCGATCCTACACGAATACGATTCTCGCGTATACAGGGTGTTTGTAAATAAGTGCGAAATATTTTAGCGGGGGTTGCCGAGGTTATTTTGTGAAAAAAATTCATATAAACGTATGTCGAAATATGCTTCGTTTTGGAGATATAGTGTTTAATTTTAATTATTTATTTATTTTTTGTTAATTATTTTAGAGAGTTTTAAAGACATTGAGTCGAAAATTGATGGTTGTACTTTATTTAGAAATATTAACAGCAACCTACTAGATAATGTCAATAGAAATTAAAAACACACAACTTGCGATTAAATATGTTTTATTTTTTTCCTCAAAAATGGCGCATCTACGAAAAGAATTGAAGAGACTAATTTCAATCAGAATTGATGGCGGATTTCTAAAAAAAAATATCAAAATGGAGAAAAATTCAGTGGCGTACCATTTTTTTTAAAGGGTGCAAGTAGAAATACTCGGATCACCACAAAAAATGCACATTTATCCCTCCAAAGCGTTTTTAAAATTTTGAGTCAATATCTTTAAAACTGAAATAATTAATAAAAACTAATAAAAAATTAAAATTAAACGAAGCATATTTCCACATACTTTTATATGAACTTTTTTTCGCAAAATAACTTCGGCAACCAAACCCTTATTATTTCGCACTTATTTACAAACACCCTGTAGAACACTATATTTAAAATAATCATTTTTACATCCCATTGAACAATTTTTGTATCCGCTAATACAGGGTGATTGTAAAATATCTTGCCAAACTTCTACGGTGGAAACTAAAGGGGAAATTAGATTGTTTGAATCTAGTATACTTATATACCAAAATGCACCCCTAACGAGTTACAGCCCTTAAAGTTGAAATAAAAATTCCTCCTAAACACCTAAAGACCTCCTAAAGATATTTTCTTCAAATTTGACACAATGTTAATGCGAATGTTTTGAAGCGAATATCAATAGAATGCATTTACGGTATGGGGGTAGGGACTCTTATTTTACCCTGTATCTTTTATACACCATAATTTGATATCTTGTACAGTGTCAGTGGACAGAAAATTTAATTCTAAGTTTCTTTTTTCTAGACATTTTTTGATGTAATTATTAATATTAAAGGGTATATTTTTTGCTTTTTTTAAAATTGTTTATTAACGATTTTTTGCACAAAATTTTTCTTTTTTTAAATAAGCCATTTCGATGGGACATTCAATTGTCTACAAAATTTTTCCTATGTACAATACCGAAATTTTGCTTCGTTTTCGTGCTATATTTAAAAAACTACAAAAGCATTTTCACCCCTATCTTCAATTTCAACCCTCTAATTTAATAGCACCCCGCGGTTTTTTCATTTTTAATGACCCTTCGAACAGGTCATCTGATGAAAATCCTTGAACGTCTTATTTCCTTCCTTATTTGCAAAAAATTAGAATTAAAACGTATACACGACGAAAATCGAAAAATTGGCTAATTGTAAATTTGAGCGACCATATATCAGTTAATTTTCATCCGAAAATATTTTACAATCTCTTATTTTAAAGGAAATTTTATCTACTCTTTTTTCAATGAAGCAATGCCTATACCTTTCTTTACTCAAAAAAAACTAGAGTGCTAAAAGTAAAAAAAATCAAGAAATCGAATTTTTTGCTTTTTTTCCATATTGTTTATTTACGACTTTTTGCATAAAATTTTCCTTTTAAATTTTTTAAATAAGCCTTTTCGATGGGAAATTCAATTCTCTAAATAGTTTTTCATTTGAACTATAGCGAAATTTTGTTTCGTTTTTGAGCTACAATTAAAAAACCGAAAGGGGTGCATTTTCACCCCTCTCTCCAATTTCCATCCTCTAATTTAATAGCACTCCGCTGTTTTTCTTTTATCTAAAATGACCATTTGAACGATTCACGTAATAAAATATCTTGAACGTCATAGTTCCTTTTAAAATCCTATAATCAATAGCCCAATAGATTCGAGATTATTCAAATTACCGAATTATCAATATTGGGTATTTTTTTCTTAAAAATATGTACTTTGAACTTCAAAATCTTTTTCTTTTACTTTTTATCTAGCCTTTATTTATAACAAAAAATACGAATTTAAAAACTAATTTTTCGAAAAAACATTTTTTTCAATCGCATTTTTTATTAACAAATTTTTTTCAGAACTAATCATATCATTCGATTTCTCGGAAAAGTTTACCCCAGTTTTGATATAAATACGTTTTGTTTTAGTAAACAAATAAAGAAGATATAAAGGCTCAAAGTTGGCAAAATCCCAATTCGCACTAGTGTGACTTATGAGGGTTAATATTTTAAATATTATTTTGAAAATGCTTGCCTCCTGCCTCAAAAAAATACGAAGTCCGTTGAAAATTGTACTTCGCAGAGAATAAAAAATACAGGGTGAAACAGAGGGCGGCTACCCCCACATCAATACATTTTATTGAAACTTATTTTAGAAATAAGAAAAGGTCCAATTTTCTTACAATCCTTTTATTTTTAAAAAACTACCGGTTTCGAGATCAAACTTTACACCTCATCTTCAGGTCTTACAAGGATATCATGTATTTGTGATATCCTTGTAAGGTGAAGATGAGGTGTAAAGTTTGACCTCGAAACCGGTAGTGTTTTAAAAATAAAAGGATTGTGAGAAAATTGGAGCTTTTCTTATTTCTAAAATAAGTTACAATGGAAAGCTCACATTTATCAATTTCGAACTTACATTTTATTGATATTCATATCAAAACATGGTTATTTATAAACATTTGTTGTGTGCCAAATTTGAAAAAATGAAGATTTGTATTGTTATGTTTTATTAATTTGGTTATTAAAAATATTTAAAATAGTCACTAGCAAGATGTTAATTACTATGATGGACTTAAATGGAAGATGTATACAGATAGTATAAGTTAAAAATTTGTAATTAATGAAATTTCACGACAAAACGTCAAGATTGTCAAAGTTATAACTAAATTTGAATTTGCATATTCAATGAACTATGTAAATGCACTCATGTTGTACAATTATATTACAAATAACACTAATGAACAATGTTACAATATTAAAAGCCAACTATAAGTTCTGGCATGAGTACATTTAATCATCATAGTGAAATTTTGACAAGCCGTTGACGTTAGATGAAGGTATTTCACATATATTTCCGATTCATGCAATAAAACTGGT
>NW_019417107.1:7400-41889 GCF_000390285.2 Anoplophora glabripennis
GACATACACACTTCCAAGTAAAACTGAAGAGGTTTGGTGTTAGTTAGCCGGCAGGGCCGGAAGGTACTGGAGTCCCATACGGGAGGCAATCCAGCTATGAGTTGAGATTTCGGAAGATCATTTTAGCAATTCTTTTTTGTATTTAATTATTCTTTTTACAGATTCATTCCTCACAAGCGAAAATGTTAGTAAATTCAACAAGGCTCTTATATGCGTATGACATAAAGTGAGCACAAGAAATCAAAGAACAACGTAATCATGATAAAACAAGTTAAATGTGAAACAAAGGAGTTGTTATTGCAATATCTGGGCAGTCACGACAATATACATATTTTAACATGTAATAAATAATGAACAATCTTTAATAATAATTGTAGCCGTTTTACCTTAGAAAAATATATGCCCTTGAGCATAAAGCAATGGCGGCTAAACATACACAGTATTATTATCATTAAAGATCTATAACCATCACAATCACAAGATTACATAAAACAATTAACAACAAAGTACTTAAAGACTATTACTTGCCAATTAATACGGGTTAAACACTTTGATTTTGCACTATTTTGCCACACTGCCCGCCGAACGTTTTACTCTCATCTCCACCCTGTTCTCACCTCAACTATTTTGGCTTCCTTCCAGTATTCCCCACCTAAGCGTTTGTTTTTGCGCTTCCTTCTACCAACTGTCAATATTACGTTTTCATTATTATACAACACCCACGTAACTGGTGACGTCGAAGTTGATACGATAAGTATGGTTTTGCACAATATTGTAGAGGGCGCTAATAGTAGTTGATCGAGTAGATATTAGCTCTATATCTTAGTTAATTTAGGAGCTTTAGAAGCGATATATCTTAGTTAATTTCAAAGGTAAGAAAATAAATCTAAATGGCAGTATTATGGTACACTTTATAGTTTATTTTATAGCAGTTACTATGTTCCTAAATGAAAGTGTTAGAAAAAGGCAAATAAAATTCTATCAGATCTAATTGAAATACCACTTTAAAAAAATATGTAATAATTGTCTATGTCTTGCCTAACAGCATGCCAAGTTTCATTAAAATCCACGAGATGCAACATGTCGAAAAAAAAATTAAAGTGACGACCACATTACGACTACTATTGACGCTTTTAATTTGCATTAGGTATATTTCAATAATCTTTGGAAAAATTGCATTTTGACAGCTCATAAAAAGTATTTCAACGCTTGGTGCTGTCATCTAGCCTATTACAATGTTTTGATCTACTTTTATAGTGATTAGCAAATCGAATTTAATTCAATTTGAGTTAAGATAAAGAATTCTTAATATCGATACCATACGTGTAGTTGCATACATAGAATTAATTACACATTTTTGATGAAATTTTTTGTCCTCTAGTCTCTACATATTATTTTAATAAAGTCTTCCTAGACCAGAAATTCGTCGACTGTCCATTCTGCCGTTCATCTGAATATAATTAAAAACCTAATCAATTTTTCAAAATTTTTAAATGAAAGATATAAATCTCATATAGTTGGCCCAGCGGTAATATTATCCAGTGTTTTTTTCTATAAATAACGATCACGTTGTAGATAATTAATGAAAATAGTGATGATGAGTAATAAAAGTTATTTTTTATGAATATCCGTTTAATTATTACTGAGAAAAGATCATCCCATTTCCTTTTAAACCTTTCATGCCCTATAATACTGAAAAACTAAAAATGTAATACAATTTCAAAGTGTCAACAAGCCATATATATTTTGTAGGTATCCAGCACTGCGACAAAGAGATCTTATGTTCGTTAACATTTTGTTGTCTAAAACAGAACTACGACTGTCGTGCGCTACATTTAATTCAACCAAACAGTTAGCTACACTCAATTCCTTACCCATTTTACTTATTTTCACTTTTATGAACAGTCTTTTCCTGTTTAAATTAGTTATTAATTGAAATGTTTTTAGGTCCAACGATTTTTGACAACTTCTAAAGTTTATACACTACTTGGTACGTAAATTGGGATTTGAATACAGTTTTTAATGACTAGGTTTTTTTAACACCACACAAATCATTTTCTATCACGCGCGCTCGCTATGGGACCTATAGTGTAGGGGTAGGGGTGCACGGAAAGTGCTAGATAATACAACAGCGTGATGTTATTTTCATAGCGCAACGCTCCCAGCGTTAATGGAGAATCCATCGCTGCGCTGTATGGGTTTCACATAAGGCTCCGAATACCTTATAATATCTGGTGGGTAGACACGGACAGAAGCATCGAAGCAAGACTGAAAATTTTTTTCGGCCGAAAATATAATATTCTCCCAGAAGTTGTCTGGGCTTCCAACAAATTGTCTTGCAAACTTTAAGCTCTGTTCTTTGTACTGAGGAGTCAAAGCAACTGTATTTGCGGCCACATAATTCTTCAGCTCCGAATCTTTCACCGGCTTTCTTACAGTTCGCACTGATCCAGGAAAATTCGTCTCAAAGGAAGCCGCTACTGCCATGTCAAAAGCATTTATTTTTAGGTGGTGGTTACTTTTCGACGTCACCTCCGTAAACATAACGTACGTGACCCTCCGCACCCGATTTTTCTTTGAGTTTAAATATGCTGTTCTTGCATACATGCAGATCATCCGCAACGACCAATCATTCTGAAGTAAAGTTATATCTCTCACTTTCTCTGGTTCCGTTAAACGCGGCATCTTGAATTACCAAGCAAATTCTAATGACACTGACATATAAAAACTTGTCATAATAAAAAGTAGACCACATCACATTAGAAAAATAAATCGTCCACTTTCAAAGGGCAGGCCAGTGTACCTAGCAGAACTGTACTGGAATGAACAATTTCTATAAGCATTAGAATTTTTTGGAACATGAGATTCAACTAGATAATACCTCATTTATACTGTAAAACTTATCTACAATGTCTACAGTACTATAGTTAGCCAATATATTGCTCTAATTACCTAGTATTGAATAGAGCATAATCTGCCAACTGAAATAGTAAATATTAAAAGAAATCTATTTTTAATTCATCTTGAATTGTTTTTAGATTAATTTTCTATAATGAAGAGTAGAAAAATATCCCTAATTAGGCAAAGTGCCTTACTATTAAAGTACCAACTAAAAACACATACTTCTATCTAGCAAGTTCATATCTTGTTTGAATAATTTTAAGTTAAACACCAGCTTTTTGCAAAAATTATATAAAGTTGACAGATGATACATGATTTTCATTGCGGTCAATTCAAATTTACTGAAACTTGATGTCATAAAAAACTACACGCCAAGCATTAATAATAAGTTTGGTAAATTTTTCATTTCGACACAAGGAATCGGCGCGATATTGCTGCCGTAACACAGTTACCGTCTGTCGGGAGTTCAATTTAGCCCCGCTATACGTATAGCTCCACACCATCAATTAAAAACCTTATTACTTTGAGCTATTTATAAAATACACGCCTCTGTACGGTAAATGCAATAAAGTTGCAGTGTAGAGGATTTGGTCAGTAATGCTGAGACGTGAGATAACTTTCGTACGGCACAAGGGCTCTGGGGAGATATGAGTATGGAGCAATTCCATATTAGAGATCTGCACTGGGGTAGAGGAGGTCAGGTCGGCGTTAGATAACGGTTGAGGAGCGCCAATGCGGCTAGCATTTAGTACACCGGGAGCTATTATAGAAAAATTGTAACCATTTTGTTGTTTATCATGACTTAGTTTTGTAAAGGATGAAAGACGAAGATGAAGTGAAAGGTTACATGAAATCCTAGTTGATTAATATTAGTGTGGAAAGATAATTTAGACTGTTGTCTACACAGGGTGTTTCTGAAATAAGTGTATTCCTTGAAAAGGGCGATAAAGAGCACGAAAATGAGCAACTTTTATTAAGCAACTGATAGTACAGTCATTGAAGCTTTTTTACCTCTGAACTGAACCGATCGACTTGAAATTTGGCAGATAGTTAGAGAAAATGTCAATGAACAATAGTGACATAGCGCCGATTGACGCTTCAACCCTGTTGGGGATTGACACCCCTTCTCGGGGGTGGAAATTTATTTTTCAAATTTTGAGCAAAAAATATTCGAAGAATTTTTTCCAGAAATCGATAGTTTTTTAATTATTCACGATTGAAAACTTGGAATTTTGAGTGAAAAAAAAAACTCAAAATATTTTTCGCCAATAACTCAAAAACTACGCATTTTATTAAAAAAAGTGTAACTAACAAAAATGTAGCATATAAATAAACAAAGAAAATCGTTTTTTAAAAAGTGTTGTACGTCCTATACAGAGCGAAATATGGTTAGTGGAATGGGACTTGTTTTGGGGAATACTCGAATCGATGTATTCAACGTCAAATAACGGAAAAATGATTAACTGTACGTGTATAACGCTCCGGGNTCTGGGGAGATATGAGTATGGAGCAATTCCATATTAGAGATCTGCACTGGGGTAGAGGAGGTCAGGTCGGCGTTAGATAACGGTTGAGGAGCGCCAATGCGGCTAGCATTTAGTACACCGGGAGCTATTATAGAAAAATTGTAACCATTTTGTTGTTTATCATGACTTAGTTTTGTAAAGGATGAAAGACGAAGATGAAGTGAAAGGTTACATGAAATCCTAGTTGATTAATATTAGTGTGGAAAGATAATTTAGACTGTTGTCTACACAGGGTGTTTCTGAAATAAGTGTATTCCTTGAAAAGGGCGATAAAGAGCACGAAAATGAGCAACTTTTATTAAGCAACTGATAGTACAGTCATTGAAGCTTTTTTACCTCTGAACTGAACCGATCGACTTGAAATTTGGCAGATAGTTAGAGAAAATGTCAATGAACAATAGTGACATAGCGCCGATTGACGCTTCAACCCTGTTGGGGATTGACACCCCTTCTCGGGGGTGGAAATTTATTTTTCAAATTTTGAGCAAAAAATATTCGAAGAATTTTTTCCAGAAATCGATAGTTTTTTAATTATTCACGATTGAAAACTTGGAATTTTGAGTGAAAAAAAAAACTCAAAATATTTTTCGCCAATAACTCAAAAACTACGCATTTTATTAAAAAAAGTGTAACTAACAAAAATGTAGCATATAAATAAACAAAGAAAATCGTTTTTTAAAAAGTGTTGTACGTCCTATACAGAGCGAAATATGGTTAGTGGAATGGGACTTGTTTTGGGGAATACTCGAATCGATGTATTCAACGTCAAATAACGGAAAAATGATTAACTGTACGTGTATAACGCTCCGGGAGTTTTTTGTAGTACTCAAAAAGACCTTCAAAATGAGCACTTATAAAAGTTAATTAGAGCAAAATTGAAGGAGTTATCGTCAGAAATGAAATATCATAGAACATGTTCGAAAACATGGAACATAATTTAATCTTTGTGCTTCAATAAAATGCTTAAAACTAATTTTTTTCAATTTTTTTCACTTAGGAGCAGTTTTTACCCCTAAAAAACAAAGAGCGTCAATGGGGCTTACGTCACTTTTGAACTTGAGCCTAAATTTCCATGCAAATCCATGCAGTTTCAAAGAATTCGGAGGTTACAACTAATTTTCAGCTTCAATAACTGTATGTACTATGATGAGAGAAAGAGAGAGAACAGAAGCATTTAGACCATTTTTGTTTCTCATTTTCGTGCCCTTTTTGGCACAATAAAAAATAACTTAAAACAAAATAAATAATGGGAAACAATTGTGTGGCAAAAAAGGAGGACCACTTTTGCTACAATAAAAAAAATGGAAAACTTGCTTTAAACAAAAATTAAAATAGTAAATTTAGCAAAAAAAGTTGTGGGTAGGTTTTTGAATTTTGGGTGGGTCGGTGAAATGAGGGTAGGGAATCAATTCCACAAAAGGGGTTGACCGCTAGCTACAGTGTAGACGGAGTGGGTCTACAGCTAAAAGAATAAAACAAAAAAACGGGAAAAAGACAGGTCCACTAAAATGAAACTACTTTAAAATCTACTCATATATTGTACCAGAGTATACAGGTGCTCGGATCACTTTGTTATAGTTTGCGGAACGCACCAGGCGTTGAGTGGGTCAACATCGATAAAGTTCCATGGCTAGTGTACAATTCGTGCCTATTGATCTGATGACGAGTGTTGCTTTGGGTCTTATAGGTTAAATGTCACGTCAGAAAATAATTATAGACAAAACAAATATGTACAAGTCTGGCAGATTGCGAAAAGCCAAGTTAAAAACAAGATTTCCCTTTACTACATCGCTGTACTAGAGGTTTACACAGGTAGGTCTACTAAGTGTAAAAATTGATGGATTATATGTATTTAAATTATTTAGTAGGTTTATTTAATATAAGCAAGACATTAAAATATATTATTTTCTGAATTCCAAACTTGAATTTGTTAAGTGCAAAAATATTGCTTAATCCGGACCTGTTCAAAGTATACGCGGTCAGATTATCTCGCACACTGCACTTCCCCGCAATTTGACTTTACCGGTTACCATGCTTTAGGATAGGAAACGTACACTCTAGATCAAGGGTCGGCAAGTAATTTTAGGTGGGGTCCGGATACTTTTGAAAATTTTTAACGAGGTCCAAAAAAAAATTCATATTTCTTATTTTTTTTATTTNAAACATCCACACATGAAAATAGCAACCATCTTATTATTTCTGCATTTAACTTTTCGGATATAAAACTACATCTGACAGCAGCAAAAGAATAGTTAGAAACCACCATATTGTTTTATTGCAGCCTTAAGGACTAGACTTTCCCGTCTCATTCGTAACTGCCTTCTTCAGAGATGCCATAGATATGATTGCAGATAGATTTGCTATAAAGAACAGCATCCAACGCAAAACTTATTAAATGTAATGTTGCAGCAGATTTTGGAGCTTTGGGGACTACTGGGATTCTGGTGTTTATCAGGAACTACAGAGGAACTAATTTCCTCTTCGTATGTCCAAGATATCCCTGCAGAATTGGGTTTGTGGATCATACTGGATGCAGATTGCGTCATCATTTGTATGATATACAAATTTATGGTTTGGTTCTGCGATATGAATTCACCGAATGCTGAATTTTAGCGGATGAAGTTTTAGGGATGTTTTTTTTTGAAGGCCACCCAAAACTGCAGGATTGCAAGATTTGATCGTGTCTTTGAACATCCAATATATGCAATGAACCCTACGAATATGACGTGTTGATTCATTTTCAGAACAAATTTTGGCTGCTTTTTAGGTTTTAGGGGCGAATTTTGAGAGTTAAAGAAAAACTGGTGTATAATGGAGCACATTCCATGGCAAATTGGGGTAATGGGGGATACAATCATATAAGGTGACATCGGTTATCCTTTCTCGACTTATTTTATTGTTTTAATATATTTATTATAAGCATGTGGTGATAATAATAATAAAAATAACACAAATGTACCTAAAGCTTCTCCACTTTCCAGTTCCCACGTGATATCTACGCCCTTCAAATTCGTGTGACATGGTATAGTGAAACCTCTATCCTCTCTAGCTGTGTGGTTCTTCGGTGTCCTTTGAAATTCTAATTCCTCTAAAACATGGAACAATTTTTTTATTAGAAAATTCATAACTTATCTTCAAGTTATTTACAATAGATATACTAACTAGGTTTCCTCATTTAAAGTAAACAATATTGGCATCCTTGCTAGAATTACAAACTATATTCATGTGATCGAAATGGATTTCTGTACTATAAAACATAAAATCCAGTCCATTTACGATTAAATAAAGCTAACAGCATCAAATAAGGCTTAGTCGGACTTTTTACTTGACATCCTATAAGCAGCAGAAGCAACAACTACTTTATATGAAAAACATATTTGTATAAGCTGTGACTGCCCTTCTATCAGTTTTGTAGTACGTACTAACACATTTTCAAATTAAATTCGATATTATGACTTGCATTTTCACGTCTTTTTGCAATTTGTACGATTACGAGCAGGAATATTTTATCTCACGCATATTTTTTGTGAATATGAAGGGATTGTAAGAGAATAAAGAAAACATAAAATAAATAATTTAATATATGCTTGTAATGGTTATGCAGGATGTCCCGGTACTTGATACAAAAAAGTCGAGTACAAATAGATGAGGTCAAAATAATATAAGTTTTGCATCTAAATATTTTTCATATGGGCCTTCGTTAACAAGTTACGGGCCCTCAAAGGTGAAAATTAAAAAAATATTTTTATTTATAATCTCTAAACGATTAACTTCAGCATGATGCAAATTTGTTTTCATATAATTATTTTTTATACGGGCCTTCGTTAACAAATTACGGGCCCTCAAAAGTGAAAATTAAAAAGTTATTTTTATTTACAGTCTGTAATTATTAACTTCAGCATGATCGATAACACATGCGTACAGCTTGTTTTTGGTGTTGTAAGTGAAACTTCATTATGACCAGAACGTCAGGGACGGACTATGCCCAATGGTTAACAACCCAGAATTTTTGCATAGATGACGAAATGCAATCTGCCTGCATTAAAAATTATTTCTCTTAAGAATTTGCCAACGATAAAACCCTCTTGGTTCAACTCGGTAAAATTAACAGTTTAGGAAATATTTGTGATTTTATGTTGTGAAAACATTGACTCAGAACTAGACCATGTGCATCATTACAAGTAGAAATGAACTAAGGCGATCGGGCATCAATAAAGTCAACTGGCGAACGTTCGTTATATATATTTTTATTGCTTAAATTAAAATAACAAAGAATAGGGCATTTTATTATGATATTTGTAATCGGATCAAAGGCTTGTTCACGCTACGAGAGCTCGAGATAGACTGTGCATAATAGGTGTAATGTTTTTAGGACGTAGAATAATTTAGGCGACGGTCGGAATTATGTTTCTGCGCATATGAAGGTCAAAGCTCATAAGATTTTAAAACACNATAAAGTTTGAGTCCATGGTCTGAGGGCTTCGAGTGTGACGTCACTTCAGTAGTGAGAGATCTCTCGGTAAAGTTGGGAAAGGGAAAGAAATGCACTTATGTGTTAGAAATCTAGTGAATAAAATAGATTTAAATGGACATAGCGTAAATAAAGTACCTACATGTTACAGATTTAGTTTAAGAAAAGAAAAAGTGTAACATTTAGTAATTCCAATTAGAAATACACGAGACGTAGAAGGTAGAAGAAATAATAAAAAAACAATATTTTACTAAAACACAAAGTTTCAACAAAAAGGAGCAGTAATAGTTTACATACACTTAAATGTCAGAGAATAAATAAAACGAAAAAAGAAAAAAATTACAATAAACACGTCAAACACAATAAAAGCAGGTACAGTTTTTCCGAAGTCAATTGAAGAAACTATACTACTTCTGGGCAATAAATCACAGCAGGCGACAAATGGTTCATAAATTGCCCAGCAGTGCAGTGCACCAGTGCGGAATTTGGTGTGAATCAAGCAATTTTAATTTATTATAGGCACCTTCTATCAATCATTCATATTACAATTATTGCGAAAGGGAGAAATAAAAGGGATATTTTGTTTACTAATATTATCACAATATGGCATTTTGGAGACCTATTGAAACAAAACAAAATTTAACACCAGTAATTAAAACATGTTTTTGGCCAAATGAACATATAGAAATTTTTTACACATTATACAGGGTGGTCCCGAGGTAATGGGCCAAAATTCATGGGTAGATTCCCCAAGTAAAAATATTGCGATTTAGCCGAACTTACCTTAGTCCAAAAGTTGATAGTTAAAGAGATACAGGGTGTTAAATGTAAAATATTATTTCAGTTTTTNAAAACATTTTTTCTTCAATAAAACATACATTTTGCAGAATAAAATTCAATTTTTTCAAAGAAAATGTAATATGACGCTACTGAACCAGTTTCTCTCTTTAGGAAACTTTGAATTTATCGTTGCCTTTAAGTTTATTTTCCTAATACACGTGATCACCTTGCTGTATTTCGTTAGTACAATTTTCATTTACATTTTATTTAAATTATACAGGGTGGACCCGAGGTAATGGGTCAAAATTCATGGGCACATTTCCCAAGTAAAAATATTGCGATTTAGCCGAACTTACCTTAGTCCAAAAGTTGATAGTTAAAGAGATACAGGGTGTTAAATGTAAAATATTATTTCAGTTTTTTTAATTTATTCCTTAACAGATGCAAATATCCTCACAAAATTTTGAGGATTGGAGTTCTTTGAGTAGAGAAACTGAAATCTGTTCACATATTGGTTAAAGTTCATAGAGGGCGCTAGTTGCAGTAGATTGAATGTGTTAAAAACGACATAACTTTTTTGTACTTTAAGGTATCTTATCTTTGGTAACAAATTATTTTTTTCAACTTTTTTTACACAAAAAATGTATACTTTATTAAAGTAGCTATCTCGCACCGTTTTCGAGATATTTGGCTTTGAAACTTCCAATGCTGTTGCATTAAATTACAATTAAGTACCTACAGGTATTAATTTAGCGGTAAAGTTTTTTAAGTAGAATTTGGACGAAAATCAAATAATTGACGTCTTCCACTTGTCTTATTGCTGCCATTTGTATGCTAATTTCTATTAAGTATTATTCGTATCTAATTAAATTGTATACTCGTATACATAAATGTGAGATAGAATGCCGAGGTTTTCGTTTTTGGAGTTATATGAAATCAGTTGTTTATGATGAAACTGTAAACACTTGAGAAGAACTTTAGTAGCAGGTTTTAAGAGCTGCAAAGTCATTTCGCATTAAGAATTTATGCTTTAAAATAAGACAATCTTTTAATAAACGTATTGATAAATGTATTGAACTCAGAGGTGGACATTTTGAGCAATTATTGTCAAAAAGGCATATTTTTACTAATGTTTACTATTTTACTGTGCATTACAATTTTTAATTCTAAATAAACCCTTGTTTTTTGACATTTCTAAATTATTTTAATTATTTCAACTATTACCATTGGAAGTTTCAAAGTCTTTCATAAAGTATACCTTTTTTGTGTAAAAAAAATTGGAAAATAAGAATTTGATACCTTAAAGTACAAAAAAGGTATGTCGTTTCCAACACCTTCAATCTTCGGCAGCTGGCGCCCTTTTGGTTACCAAAATGTGAATAAATTTCAATTCCTCTATCCAAAGCACCCCAAACCCCAAAATCTTGTGTAGATATTTGCATTTATTAAGAAATAAATGGAAATAAACTAAAATAATATTTTACATTTAACACCCTGTATCTCTTTAACTATCAACTTTTGGACTAAGGTAAGCTCGGCTAAATCGCAATGTTTTTGCTTCGGGAATCTACCCATAAATTTTGGCCCATTACCTCGAGACCACCCTGTATAATGCTGGTGAAGTATTACAATATTCCGAAAGACATAGGTATATGTTTAAAATGAATTACCCCAGTAGATACGCCACTGAACCAGTTTCTCTCTTTAGGGAATTTTGAATTTATCGTTGCCTTTAAGTTTATTTTCTTAATACACGTGATCACCTTCCTGTATTTCGTTAGTACAATTTTGATTTACATTTTATTTAATTCNTTGTTTTTTCAATATTTTGTTAGCTATTTAATTAGGATTTAAATGTAAAATTAAAGTAAAAATCCATAAATTATTTTCAAATTATTATTTCTCATAAAAATAGAATATATTTTAAATTTTAAATTGTATTATATTGCATTATTTATATCTATTATTGAAAATGGTTGTGATTAATATTTTTTTAATTAATATTGATTATGTTTATAAAATTAGTAATAAATATAATAAAAAAACTTTATATATTAAAATTTCAGGAAGTTAAAATTGTAATTTTATCGACCGCGTTATTTTTAATATTTTTTAATTTTGAGAATTTTGCAATAAATTCAAATGCTTTTTATTCTTTTTTAAATCTTTTAACAATAAATAATAATTTGAAAATAATTTGTGAATTTTTACTTTAATTTTACATTTAAATCGTAATTAAATAGCTAACAAAATATTGAAAAAACAAGTTTACTTTGCCTTAATATGTAAAAGAAATAACTTTTTAAATGAACGATAGCTTCATTTATTTATTTAATAATAGTAAAATAATTCCGAAATTGAAATTTTAATTAATATTTCGTTTAACAATAATTTTTGTGACATTTTTGTAAATTAAAAAAAATTAATTATAAAAGATGCATTTTTTCTGGGGTTCAGGGCTATTCTACGAATTCGTAAATATGCCCATTGTTATTTTTTCGTCGAGCTACCCCAGTTTAAAAAAAAAAAAAGTTTCTACGATGAATAGAAGCCGAGATATTGCAAAATTTACAGCGCGCACTTCCCCCACCACCACGCCGCCGGCCGCCGGACAGTTTACTTAGCGAGTACCTTCTCTTTAAAGGGCTCGTGAGTCGTTAATTTTCCACATTTTTCAATGCAATTCACGGGAAATCGTAGTTTACGTCGTAAACTTTATTTTGCGAAAAATTCAAGTCTTAATATTTATAAACAATTGCGCTACGATTTTTTAAAAAAAGATTCTTATCTTGGCTCCTGTTGGTCGTAGAGGGCACTTTTTTTATTTTAAAACTGTATTTTTTTTCCAGCTATCCATTGCACCTATTTTCGGTGAGATAGCATAAATAGCAACAATGTTATTCAAATTGTTTATAAGCGAAAAACGCACGGTTTTTTAATGCACAATTTGAGAATGTTAATGTCAAAAAAACGGTGATATTTTTTAATAGGTCGCTTAATTGCGTCTTTAAGATTACAATGACGCTTTCAGAATCATGTTTGATTGAAAATTAACGTCTGTACAGAGGCTTAAAGTTCATAACTTTTGGAGCCTCCGCTATAAACAAATAGAATTGTGCGAAAACTATTGCACCTACAGCGCCCACTTTTGGCACACTTTTAAAGTATGACAAAACCCTCAACTTGTCATAGGTTTTATAAAATTTTAACAATAAATGCGATAGTTATAAACAAATTAAAAAATGGGCACTTTTCTTGTTTTTTTGCAATAACTTTTTTGTTTATTAACCGATTTTAATTTAACCAGTCTCATTTTGTAGATAATTTTACTCCCTATAAGCTGTCTGAGAGTCACTTTTCGCTAAAATTGATGGTTTTCCCTGCAAAGTGAAAAAACTGTTTTCCTCACTTATTTGTTTAAATAGAAAAGTTAGCTAATAAAAGTTTTTGACTCACGAGACGAGAGATGTCTTGTATTATGTTCCTTTAGACAATTTTACAATAATCTAGCGGATAGGACTTTTTTCGAGTAAAAATTTAATTTGCTTGGTCTATTTACAATAGATATACTAACTAGGTTTCCTCATTTGAAGTAAAAAATATAGGCAGCCTTGCTAGAATTACAAACTATATTCATGAGATCGAAATGGATTTCTGTACTCTAAAACATATAAAATCCAATCCATTTACGATTAAAACAAAGCTAATAGCATCAAATAAGGCTTAGTTAGACTTTCTAATTGATATCCTACAAATATCAGAAGTAACAACTACTTTATAATTATGAAAAACTTAAACCTTTAGAGGAGATATCTAAACATTTTTTTTTTCAGTAAACATGAAGTTTAAATGAGGAAACCTTAAAAATCATTATTACCTCTTACGGTAAGTGAAAAAACTTTCCTCACTTGCGGCGAAGCATTCAATATGCAGGTGTAATTTCCGGCGTCCTCGATCTTTGTTTTATTGAATAAGATGGAGAAGCCATAAAAAGCATGCTGCACCATAGGGCGCGTCTTGGCATTCAGTGTCCCGTTAGGTCCTTGCCACGTCACATACTGACCGCCTTCATCCCTACATATCACCACGAAGGTTTCATCTAAATTTTTTATCAATGATGTTCGGGAGATGTACAAACCAAACGCAACATCTGCAATATAAAATATAAAAAATATTATTTCCCTATCTAATTAATCATATAGGACATTTTTTAAATTTTTTTAGACCAGCCATGCGATTTGTTTACTCATTCACAGCTATAACTTTTAAACTATGTATTAAAGATACAGTTATGGATATTCAAGACAATTTTGTAGAACATAAATTGAGCTTTCAAATGAGCTTTGGGCCAAGTACGTAGCTATTGTAGATCGTTAGTTACATGAATTTGTTATAAAAATGAAGTTTTTCTTCGTATTCGTATCTTTGATTGTTTATATCTCCTAAACTATTGAAGTTGCAAATATTCAACAAATTTACAACTGTTTTTTAAGTATTAAGTTTTATAGGTATATTGTTGATGGTTTGCTAAATGACCCTTTTACGCTACCAGACCGAATATCTATATTTTGCAAAATAACGCTTAAACTAGTCAAGAATGTGCCTTTAACTGTTAGACAATCCACATGGTTTTACACACATATGATAATGAATTGTCCAACAAGTGGATAGGTTGCAATGGACCAAACATTAGGTATATAAAAATAGTATAGGATCTTTGAATCTTGTAATAATTAGCGTAAAGATTAAAAACATAAATATATGACAGCATTCTAATTAAAAAAAAAAACAAAATATGTCTCAATCCATACAATGACTATAACCTTTAAATAAATGTATCTAACAAATTCATCAACATCTTTATTTTATGGACTACGGTTGGCAAATGTTATTATAAAACAATTCACTATATAAAACACAAATCCTTAACATACATCAATACTTATGTTTAAATTCATTGAAGTTCTATCCGTTAATTACAAAATAACGAATATCTTTCTTTGTATCAAAATAATACGAAAATAAGATATTCATCTCATTACGATTAGGTAAATCCTGTGTAAAGGCAACTATTTTTACTGCCATAAATTTATGACAAATGATATATTAAATTTAAATATAAACACCAAATTACGTTTTACATTCAATTAACGAGTTGCTGAAATTACAGTTTAACCAGCAAATCAAAGACAATGACAAGAATTGAAATAAAATATTTTTATTTTGCTGTCATTTTACAGAACATTATTAAAAATTTACTATGCTTTTTCCAATAACAATTTTTATTAAAAGTTAGGGGAAATAGAAAAAGGAGCAAGTTTAAACCTTTTATAATCTTCAGAAATATATTTTACTCACATAATTCCAACTTATTTTGTAAGTCGTACTTAAATTGAAAAATATATTATCCAGAATTGAACAGATGTAAATATTTTATTTAGAAATTAACTTAATTGTTTATATAATTGTCAGTTATTCTAAGCATACTAATTTTGAAAATCGAATAGAAAATCTTCCAAAAATTATTACACACATGGGTCTTTTAATGAAACTGACACCATACGGGTGCGACAGAACTGGAGAATATTAATTATAATCGTAGTACTTACCCAATAAAGTAATAATTAAAACAAACAAGAGAAAATCTTTTGCCATTCTAAAGATAATCTACCTGCAAAAAAAGAAAATATTTTTATAAAAATTTTTTATAAAAAAATTTTTGTAAATATTTCGAATAATGAAAGCTTTCCAAAATTTGACACCGTAATTTCTACATTTGATATTTCCAAATATGTGCTAACAGTTCAACTTAATCAGATAAGTGTAGCAGATACCTATGGAAAAGTTAGTTAATTCCACAAAGTATACCTGAGTTTTTCTTCATTTTCTTAATTTTGGAGATTATACTTTCGTTTTGTTTTATTATAGAAACTATATTTTTTTTTAAATAATTTTAATTAACAAGTTACACATAGAAGTACATAAATCTCAAATAACAATTGTACATAAACTAAACGTACCTATAAATATATGAACATTGTATAACTTTATAGTACGAATAAGTAAATAAAAAGTAGCAGAGAACTTAATCAGACTGCAAACATAACCGTATTCTCTTTCTTAAAAATTCTATACTTCATTTTGTCTCATTTCATTGTTTGATTAATATTCGATTCCGTGATAGTATATATTTCTATTTTTGAACCAAATATTTTGATCATTTCATTACTTACTTATCTTGATTTATTACTATTAAAAAATGCTGATACCCAGAATGATAAATTTAAATTTTAACAAGTAAGAGATCACAGGTCACAAAAATATGTTATTAAATATTTCGCCATCACTAACATAGAAATTACTATACATATAATATTCTAAATACCTTGAAACTTTCAAATATCCCAACATCCTAAAAATGGCTTTAAATATATCATAAATATTTCATGTATGTACAACCAGTTTCTAACAGGTATTGGTTGTCTTATTTACCGCAACAAAACCAACGAAAACAATTAAGTAAGTACTCTATGTATGTGGGACTTTTGGCGAGACTAATAAGTAATTTTAAACTCATGTAAAAAAATAGAAAAAGTTTATACTGTCAAAAGTCTTTAAATAACCTTAGCAAGCAACTTTGTTTTTTTAGTCCCTTTAAAGTCTAAGATTGCAAAATAGCAAACTTTGTTAACAACAAAAAAGTACGGTGCAGCGGCAGTTGGTGAAGGTGTCCAAGATATTTCTTTAATGCTAATGAAGGTTTGCTACTTCATCATTACGAAAGTGATATTCTATACCGCAATGTTAAAAGAGCACAGAAATATAGGTATGTCAAAATATAATCAATTAATTGCAGATTTGGAAGCAATGGAAAATATTTTAAGTCAACTCAAAAGTGATTCATTTCCAATATCTTTGTAGGATGGATTAATATTTGGTATATCTAGCGTTTCACATCATAACTAATATTGTCCAAAGTCATAAGTCAAAGACTTATTTGTATGCAGCTATGCTGCCATGGAATATTACTATGTTAACACTTTATGCATCTATTGAAAGTACCTTTATGTTCTTACGGTTAAAACATAACCTTCCTCATAAAAGATTTTCTACGGTACTTAGATGGAAAGTGTGAGGCGGTCTTAGTAGTATTAACAAGACGTCGAGAATGCATATTGCAATTGTTTCTGTTTTTAATTCACCAGATGCTGATTTATATACCAGTTTTAGCATGAGACGTTTATCAGCTACATCAGTGTCCAGTGCATGATGGAAGTCATCCACCGTGAAGGGTATACATTGGGGTATTAAAATTAAAAGAGAAAAGTTCAAGGGAAATATGCTAAACAGGTTGAAAAGTTATTTTTGCAATTTTGCGGTATTTTTTTTTAAATTGTCAAATTTAACATGTACAGAAAATTACGTAACTGCTATTGTGCGCGGTTCATTTGGTGTTATCTGTTATGCAAAAATGACTGTCCAAGCTTAGTTTTTCATAAATCGATTTATTTACATAAACGTAGGTATTATACCGTATTAATAGAAAATTTAAATAAAAAGAAAACAGTATCACATTCATTTTTGATCTATACGAACTAGAAAAATATAGCGGTGCATATCTCACTTTCTAAAAGTTTTGCACCAAGTCGCCAAAAATTAGTTAATAAAAGCCAAAAAGTCATCAAACTACGAGCAACTCACCATAAATTCTTCAATTAACTGCTATTGTAGTACTTATCCAACTCTGCTTTATTAGTAGAGAACGACACTTACGCCATGCAAAACGGACTGACATTAGGGGATGCTGCCGATTGGAGCGAACTGAACGCGGCGTGATCGAGATCTGACTGGCGAACAGTGGGGTCAAATCCCAAAAAGCTGGCCAAAACACAAAAAGTTAATTAACCGATCTGAAATCCGTTACTCGGGAGTTTTAGGAGTCACTGCATGGGCCTTAGGTTTCTGGTAACGAAGAACATTGGTTTCATTTGATAAGATTTTTTCGAAAAAAATTTATGAATTTGTGCGAATTACACTTAAAAAAAAGAATAGTAACCGCTTCTACAATTGTAGATCTATGTACTACAATTTGTTGTAATTATAGCTCCAAACACAATTTGTAGTAATATTTGACATATTATTATGTTTACAATTTTGTAGTAATAATCTTCAAACATCATTTTACTACAATAGAAATGTTACTAAGAACTATATACATTGTTGTACCATTTACTAAAAGTTTTGTGCGTTTATTGACACAAAGTTTTATAATTATGTCTATTAAATAATATATTAAAAATTACCAATAAATCATGTAAAAAATACACATTGATAGTAATTTTCAATACACTGTTTTGTAACTATTTATTTATTTATTTATTTATTTATTTATTTTAATTCATGTCAATATACATCAGAATGTTTACACACGTCAAAAGAAAAGGAAAAGAACATAACTTTGTACGCTGAAATCACTTACTATATAAAAAATATACAAAGATAGGTAAAACCAATATAAAATAGTTACAGACTAACAATGTCATTAAAAATACTACAAACATATAAAACAATACATGTATATAGGTACAGATGATAAGAACCAACAAATAGTTAAAATTAACAAATTAAATATTGTGTCCCTAAGTCACTTAATAAAAACTGATTAAAATCATAAAAAGCGTTTCTCAATAAATAATTCTTAATTCTTTTTTTGAAAGTATTTATATTTAAAATACCTAAATTTAAATTTATTATATATATCTCTATTACAAACAGTTGGATTTTGTTTATAGAAATAAAAAAAAAAGTGCAAGTGACTGCGCTGTTGGCGTAGATTATCATTAAACCAGGCTACATTTCACTTCTTTGGTTTGTTAATGATACACGATTTTGAGGGAAAGTGATTTTCTATAGCTTCAGTAATTAAGTTCATAAACATTTCGAACCCAATATTTATATTTAACTGAAGGTTATGTATAAGTATTTATGTTATTCAGATAATTGCATAATTGAGTATGACTATGAGATGATACGGGTCTAGAGGAAATTTTTTTTGGGTATAAAGTTGAGTTCTAAGTTAGTCTGCAGATATATAACAGAGTGATCTGATGTCTTGTATCCAACGCTTTGGTCTTAACTTTATTTACAGGTATGTTTGTAAAGATATTATCAAGGCGATGGTTACTTCTAGAAAAACCATAGAATTACTGTGAAAAGCCAAATGAAACAAATAGATTCATTAGCTGCATTGAGCCCTTGTTCTTAGAGTCATGAAAATACACATTAAAATCCCCAGAGACAAGCATTACTTTGTTACCTCTAGTGAAAAAATTTAGAGCTTGATTCAGTATGTCTAAAAATATATCGAAATCGCCTTTAGGTGATCTATAGATAGTCAATGCATTTCAATTGAAAGTGAATTGATATGTTCTAAAGTTTTATAGTTAACATAGTGCTCTGATACGTAAATGGCTACTCCCCCATGTATTAGGTTTCTTCAACAGAAATTTGATATTAAGTTGTACTCACATATTTCAATTCCTGTGCACTACACCAATGTTCATTGACAAGTAAAATATTGAAATAACTATCGTTTAACAACAACTCTATTTCTTCCACCTTATTTTTGATACCCTGTATATTCCAATGTATAAGAGTAACATTATGTCATTGAGTGTCATTATTATTATCATTATTACATCACATCCGCGGTTGACGGTGATGCGGGAAATCTTAGTTTTTTGTTGATAAAAAATCCTCCACATTAGCTTCTTGATTGTTATTATTAGCTACTTCCCTGTATTGATTTTTAAATTGAAATCTCTGGAAAGCTACGTTTTTTGGCCAAAATTTAGGATCATACACTATATCCTTCAGATCGAATTTGATGCCTACTTGAAAGCATCACAAATATATCTTCCTCATTATTTATATTCGTTTTATTAATAATGAAATTTTTTATTATTTCCTCATCCACACTGTCTGGTACCTTAGATATAAATAGCCAAACTTTCTTATGATTGTCATCCCATTGATACATAGTACTGTAATTTTTTACAGAATTTTTGCTTTAATTACTATTTTAACTTGCTAAGAATACTAATTTGTTTTTTAAATTATACTAAAATATATCTGGAGGGGAAGGGGGATTATTACTTTACCAAAAGAAACGAATTTGATGCAGTTCATGTACATACAGGGATGGCCGGTACAGAATAAAATTCATATCTTTTGAATGAGTTAATTTTTTTAAAACGCCGAAACACTTTAACTGATTTTGATTTTTTCCCATCTTTCGGTTATATAATATTAATATAATTATTAATTTTTCTTCAACCCCCTAACCCCCAGCTACCCCTACTTTTTTTTTCAAATGGAAACATAAGGCATAAGGGGGCTCGTTGAAAAGCTTATAGAAAACTGAATCCAGCCATACCAAATAAACAAGTTTTATTTTTTCAAGGTTTTTAGGGTTGTATAAAACACCTACTTAACAAGTGAACTAAAATTTAATTATCTTCAGTGTTATCCTCCATGAATTTGCACAGAATAAAATAAAGAATTTGAAACTGTACCTATCACTGCTAACGCAAAAAAGATATATTTTTTATGTTGCGTTTTTTTGGCACCACTTACTTGCCAGGCTTTCTGGTTAATTTTTCGCTTTAGTTGTAAATTGGAGTTCGAAACGTTACTATTGTGTCAAAATCAAGTTATTTACTGAATTGCAATGGTATTGTCGGAAAGGCAACGCATCGAAATCTTGATATTGCTTGGATGTGGAGACAAAATAAGAAGTCAGGCTGAAGTGCGCGATTTATTTAATGCGAAATATCCCGAAAACCAAATCTCGCAAGGGACAGTTAGTAAAATATTTCACAAATTTGAGGAACACGGTACAGTACAGACTTTGCCCAAAACTGGACGGGCACGTGCTTTGAATGAAGAAAAGAAATTAGACATTGCATTAGAACTTGTTGAAAATCCTCATACTTCAACTGTTTCATTGGCCCGCAATCACGATGCTTCTCGAACTGCAATTCGAATGTTTCTGAAACAAGAGAAATACCACCCCTATAAGGTATGTCTTGTCCAAGAGCTTTTGGAAGACGATTATGATAGGCGATTACAATTTTGTGAGGAAATGATGAGACGGTGTGACGACAATAATGGTTTTCAACGAGACGTACTTTTTTCGGATGAAGCTACGTTTTATTTAAATGGAGTGGTTAACAGGCACAACTATCGCTTTTGGTCCCAGGAAAATCCACACTGGACATGCGAATCGCATACGCAGCATCCACAAAAAGTTAATGTATGGGCAGGTATCATCAACAACAGAATCTTGGGCCCATTCTTTTTTGAAGAAAATCTTACTGCCGCACGCTACCTGGATTTCCTAACATTTGACCTGATACCTGCTCTAGCTGTGATTTTCCCTCATGAAATTGATCCAGATATACCGAATGAAAGAATTTGGTTCCAACAAGATGGCGCTCCCCCACATTTTGGTATTGATGTTCGAAGATACTTAGATGAAATGTTTCCAAATCGCTGGATTGGTAGACGGGGTACAGTTGAATGGCCGCCAAGATCCCCCGACTTAACACCCCTGGATTATTTTCTTTGGGGATATTTGAAAGAAAGAGTCTACCAGGACAGACCGGATAATATTGAGAATTTAAAGAACAAGATTAGGGCGGAGATGCATAATTTACCAGCTGAAGTCATTCAGAATGCTGTGGACAGCTTTTACTATCGTCTTGGAGAATGCCAAATAGTGAATGGAGGACATTTTCAGCATTTGCGACATTGAGTTTATTTTTGTAAATTATCTAGTTGTTTCAATTTCTAAATGAAAAAAAACTTGTTATTGAAAAAATAAAACTTGTTTATTTGGTATGGCTGGATTCGGTTTCCTATAAGCTTTTCAACGAGCCCCTTCATGCCTTATGTTTCCATTTGAAAAAAAAGTAGGGGTAGCTGGGGGTTACGGGGTTGAAGAAAAATTAATTATTATATAACCGAAAGATGGGAAAAAATCAATCAGTTAACGTGTTTCGGCGTTTAAAAAAAAATTAACTCATTCAAAAGATATGAATTTTATTCCGTACTTCTGGCCATCCCTGTATATTTATTAACAGTCTTAATGATACATTTCTATTAATCAAAAAAATTGATACATTCATATTAAGATTAAATACAGGGTGTACCTACCCGCTTTTTCATTCTTAGTTCTGGCAAAGATGCATCATAAAAAATGTTTGCTATAATTTTTCTCTACATTTTTTCGTAATACAAAAGCATTCAATTTTTAAAAGTTATCTTATTGTATCTGCAAACAAGTAAATATTTTTCGTTTATACGTTATTGTTTTTGATCGCTCTAAACTTTTTTTTACTTTTTTACTTTTGATATTACTTTTGTTCTATATGTTTATTTTTCCAGATCTTTGTACTTAAGAACACCACAATTTTATTATTTTACGTCGAGAAATACGGCGACCTTAAATGCATGAGCTGTCTAGATGTTTGTATATAAATAAAACACTAAATAAAAGGTAACCGGCAAACAATACACTGTCAGCACGAAAATATTAAAGATATTCATTACGTTTTTATAAATATTTAGGTGTCAACAACTGATAATATATTAAAAACGTATAATATATTCCAGAACTAAATCTTGACATAAAAGCTTCATGGTTTGCAGTTATTGAATACGAGTATCACTTCTTCCCTGATATCGAACTCCCCATATTTACATTAAATTCTAGGTGGACAGATAATGAAATAGGTACCTAAGTTCCCCGGGATTGTTCCACATATGATTTGAATCCCTCAAGGGTCATTTCCATTATTCAAGTAAGTACGTATTAGTTTGCTAATACGTTTATGTACGTCCATTTAACGGATATGATACTGGTATTATACACATAATACTATAGGTATATCTTTATTCATACGTTGATTGATACTATTGACAAATGAAAATTGTCCATGTTATGTCCAATATGTACAGGGTGGTTGATTTTCGATAGTTTTATAGGGTACAGCCAAAACGGTGATAGATAAAAAAAATCTGATATCGATGTCCCGTCCTCTTTTTTTGAGTTTACTTCACTGGTCCCAGAAGATCTTGGCTAACTTGATTAGTTTTAGATATACAGGGTTTTTTTGAAAAATGACCCATTTACATTAACCTCTCTATGTCATTCAATTTAGAAGAAAAAAGTATGGACATTATTTGCTCTATTTTTTATTAGGAAGCCAGTGGCGTACTCAGATTTTTTACAAATCGCGCAGTTTTTCCGATATTACATAAACATAGGTTTTTTTTTAAATAGAACACCCTGTATTTGGCCATCCCGTTGAGTAGCATTTTTTTTTACCTTTTCAGCCATATATAATAATAGATACTTTTTACTTGCCTAAATGAAGAAAAATGCAAAAATGTATAGATATATATATTTTTTCAGTTGGCCATGTTATTTATTGTTATATTTAGTATTGGTCTCTTCGTTTTCTATTATTATTTTTATGTTAAGCACCTAACTTAGACTAAAAAATTAAAAAAAAAATAAATTAGATTATCCATTTATCTTTACTTAATAGGTTTAATTATAGGTACACTTATAACTATTATCTAAACATAAACTAAACAAAAATAACAACTATAAAATGAGAGAAACAACAATAAAACAAAAATGACATAACAAAGTCACAGCAAGTGCTCGAATTGTCGGCCATTTTCGTTGATACATAACTGACAACGTTTGGCAATGGAACGGGTCGCATTGTAAATGTGAATATTTGACACCCGCTGAATATAGTTTTCAAAATGTTCCCTTAGCTCCTCGACATTATTAGCTCTATACTTATAAATTTTGTCTTTAACATCCCCCCAAAAATAAAAGTCTATAGGGGTTAGGTCTGGTGACCTAGGCGGCCACCTGTTTGGTCCGTACGTACCGATCCAATTGTCCCCGAAATTATGATTTAATAATTCTCTAACTATGTGGGAATTATGTGGAGGCGCACCATCATGCTGAAAGAACATATTATATCGTTGAGCTAGTGACATATCGTCCAGCAGTTCAATAATATTTTCTTGTAAAATTCTCACATATCTCTGAGCGTTAAGGTTTTCATCGTACATTTCGTAAGCTAACACTCTATTGTGGAAGAGAGCTACCCATACATGAAAACCAAACCGCCCTTGTTGAATTCTGGCCACAGTTTGGTGAGGATTCACATCTGACCAATAACGCGCATTATGCCGGTTGAATATACCTTCGCTGCTTATAAAAGCCTCGTCGGTCCAAATAACATTTTGAAAAAAATTGGGGTATACATGAGTTTGCTGCAAAAACCATTGGCAGAAAATGACGCGTCTCTCTTCATCTCCTGGATGCAAATGGTGGACTTTTCTTATAGTAGATAGTCGAAACTTGTGTTTTTTAAAATTCTCAATGCTTTGAATTTACCAATTCCTATCGTTCTTTGAATTTCTCTACTGGATACATTGGGATTTGCGACAACAAAAGCTAAAGTATTAATTTCATCATTTTCTCTATTCTATATATTATAAGATTTAGCTCTCGGTTTTTGAAATGAACCAAACTCACACAAGTTATCATCATAGACTCGGCTAAAAATTCTCTATTCTGGCTGATGACGCTCTGGATATCTCTTCAAATATAAGTTTAAAGCTGTGTCACTATTTTCTTCACTATGTGAAGATTTTCGTACACCGTTTTTATACTTTTCAAAATTAAAACTAAAGTAATAGACATTTACAAGCTTTCAATCAGTCAAAAATAAACTAACTGTCAATATTAAACAACAAAAGACGAATAAATAAATACATGGCCAACTAAAAAAATATCTATATCTACATTTTTGCATTTTTCTTCATTTAGGCAAATAAAAAGTATCTATTATTATATATGGCTGGAAAGGTAAAAAAAAATACTACTCAACGGGATGGCCAAATACAGGGTGTTCTATTTAAAAAACCTAAGTTTATGTAATATCGGAGAAAGTGTGCGACTTGTAAAAAATCTGAGTACGCCAATGGCTTCCTAATAAAAAATAGAACAAATAATGTGCAAACTCTTTTCTTCTAAATTGAATGACAACGTAGATAGAGAGGTTAATGTAAATGGGTCATTTTTCAAAAAAACCCTGTATATCTAAAACTAATCAAGTTAGCCAAGACCTTTTGGTACCAGCGAAGTAAACTCAAAAAAAGAGGACGGGACATCAATATCAGATTTTTTGTATCTATCACCGTTTTGGCTGTACCCTATAAAACTATCGAAAATCAACCACCCTGTACATAAAAATGCAATACTATAAAACTTAAACTTACCTCTCGCCTCACTCTTTGGTCTCTACTTTAACACAATTTATAGTAAATAATACTATAATTGTGTGTCTTTAATTCTGGTAACGATTATCACAAGCGTTGTATTAATATAATCTATAAATATTGTTATTCAGCAGTATACCTGCATTTTAAAATTTACAATATGCCATTTAATACAAAAAGATAGTAAAAAATAATATACTTATATTAAAATTTACAATAACCCAATTATTACAATACTTCTGCATTTACCACAATAACGTACTTATGTAGTTTTGTCGTGTTTCAGCTTGCAAGCGACCTCCACGATTCTTCAACACCCTGTATTATCCCAGGCAGCGTCATGCACACCCAGACGTGTCTGCGGAAACCATCCCCGAAAGAAGGCGAGACGATATGCAAATTCGCCTTCGTTTATGTTGGAGCGGCACGCCAAGCCACGACACAAGCTAGGCGCTTGCCACGACTATTCAATGTATACATTTTTATGGAAGTGTTCATAGTGGAGTACTAAAGCCAAGTACTAAACGCTTGGCTCCGCGCGCCGAGCCAGGCGATAGAGCAAAGAATCTAGCAAAGTATTATTTGAGCGCGGCGCGTTGATCGACGTACTAGTTGGTGCTAGTCTATCGTAAACATGACTGTGGAACGACTGATAAGGGCAGTATTTGTGCGTGACCAAACAACACTTCAACAACTCTATACTAAACAAATTATGGCAGGAGGTTGGTGTAGATTGCCATGTATGTACTTTTATTTTTTTAAACATATTTTACTTTTTTAAATAAAAATCAGTGTCCTAAAAATTAATATAATAATTTTTTGCATAGAACTACATATATAATATAACAAATATTTCTGTTAAAAATTATAGGTTTGTTTAAAAATCCATTAATAGATTAATAATTAATTAATAGATTTATAGACCAGAATTGTCCCTGGCACTTCGCTCCAACATGTACAACTGTTGCACTCCTTGTAGCATTTGTCTAGGCCCCTAGCATATAGCTCGGCCCGTGGTTTATGTCGTGGCTTGGAGTGCCGCTCCAACATAAACTTTCCCGGCAAATTCAGCAACCCACCACGGCGCCGTCTTTGTTCCAGGCGACCAGTAATTCCACTACGGTAAAATTTCCGACACCGTACCCGATGTCGCCGAAATCATCAACCACCGACTCCGCGTCACAGCGCGGGTGTCGCCACTGAATTATAAGCCAAATGCTCCAGAGATAGCTCCGTGGAAGCCCAATCATTTTCACGGATGTTTCCAATCTTTCCAACACCGCGGCCGATCTCGCCCGGGTCAGCCACTAACGCGCTCAGTAGCCACTGCAGCGACGACTGCTATCTGCCAACGAAACCCAGCGCACTCCAGCATGATGTTTGGAAATGTCCATGTGAAATTTTACTCACCTTTCCATTGGGTCCAAGGACGCTATCGCACATTACAACCAAACCAGTCGAGCGATTTGGACAAAACTAAAATACAGCACACTCCTAATTGCTGGCAACATGATACTCAAGTTTTGGTTCGGATCGTATGACGCATAACGCCGTTAGACGGGGAAACGTGGATTTCCGCGTTTTCAGCCGTTTCGATCATACGATTTCGGCCGAACCCTCCAACCACAGAAGAGCACTCCTCTGTGGTTATCATCACCAAATTCGAGTCAAATCGTGCGACAACTAACGACCAGTTAAGCCCGTAAAGGATTTCACGTTTTCCTATTTTCTGCGAAAGTGTCCGCACAATCTCGCTCAAACTACAGTACTATCTCATGCCGTGCATCATCCCTAAAAATATTGCGAAGATCTATCCAGGCATAACCACACCGTAAACCCTTTTACGAAGACGAAAAAGTTTTCACCACACTTTCCGTCTTTGGTCCAAAAATACCGTCTTGCGAGGGTCCTACCGCTCCAGCGACACGATGCCAGTAATCGGTAGCCCAAGCAGTAGTTAAGAATGGAATTTACCAAAAATCGGAGAATTCAGATTTTTCCGATCGTAAAGACCTTTTGACCGATGGGTAACACCGCGATGCCGACACCAACGATCGCCATCCCGGCATCCACATTAATCCAAAGATGCCCGAGGGGAACGAATCCCGTCGCGAAAAGAGTGCTCCGCCAAAAATCACGACTTTCCGAGAGGTGGGTGAACGTCTACCCGAGGCATCCGCATTATATTAACGGGAGCAACTAGTCTGAAACCGCGCTAGACGCACATATTATTTTATAAATATTCTTGCATGCAATTTGTTACATACTTTTCACATACTGTATTAAGGTGAATAAAGTTCTTCAGAACGAGTTCTCGTGGTTTTAAAGTGAAAAACCTTGCACCTTAAAACGCAAAACTTCTGGAACCATCCGCTCACAGGCTCGCTTCCCGAGACACCGTCGAGGGCGCCTACCTGCAACGAAGACCTCCTTCGAGGTACAGTCAGAGAACTCCCAACTCGCTTCACGAGAGTTCCGCCGAGGTAATTCTCACCCGGCGAAGACCTCCGTTGAGGTATCATAGAGCCCCAGCTCTCACAGCTCGCTTCGCGAGACATTCCGTCGCGACCGTCCTAGTCCGACGAAGTCCTCTATCTGAGGAACACTACAGAGCCCAAGCGCTCCAATATCTCGCATTACGAGATACCGTCCGAGGCTGATTCTATTCCGACCGTACCGGCTCCGTCGAAACCCGTACATCGAGACAGTGGTAGGCATAAGCTCTGTTGAGACCTACACATACAAGCTCGAGCAATCGAGGCAACCTCCCTCGGACAAACCTCTATCGGGGTCCCTCGTCAAGACAGTCCTACTTCGCCCTTCAGCGATAGTCTACGAATACTCCGTTGAGTGCCGTAGCTCGCTTGCATAGTTTCTAGCATAGCCAGCTCCCTAAGCGGAGACCACCCGTTCATATTAACCCTTCGAGGCAGCACTCGCCCGACGAATTTTCGATCGAGGCCAAGGCACCCCAAGGCAATAGTACGAGCGCTACTTGAGCGGCGTACACAAAATTGAAGCAGCCCCGTTTCTAGGTTCCCTCGAGAGACCTCATCCATTAGCTTCAGTGCTATATAGATATTAGAGCAAAGCGCTCGCTCTACATTGACATCGGCCCGGGTACGATGAAACCATCCGATAGTCCCAGTGCTACAAGTCTCAGTGACCTCACCACATCAAACAAATTAGATCGTAATACAATGAGCTAGACTGAGCTAGGCGAGACTTCGTCCCTCAGGACGGAGAACCAGGCTCGCAGAGTCTACCTATTAGCGGTGATACCGACTGCCCTCACGCTTGTTTGCACGATATTCCACGTCACTGCCCACTGCCACCACAGCGCGACGAGGATACCCACCAAAACCACCAAGTGGGGCCCGATGAACGTCTGAGTTTACGACATGGCGCCTAACGTGGGGCTCGAATACCAGGAGAGGCAACGACTGCCACATATCCCCCACGTTCCGGTGCCATGGAGCGTTACTATATTTGTAGCTTATCCTACTACAAAATTGTAAGTACAAATTTATAGTAACTGTTTCAGCAGTATTTCTTTCAGTGTAGCTTCATACCCTTAGATTTTTTAAAATACAATAAAAAAATGCAAGAGCAAATAATAAAACTACTGTTTTTAAAAAGAAGCTCAGTTTATTGTAAATATTTACGCAGACAAACTCCAAGTGGCGATTTCTTTTAATGATTTTAATTCAAAAAGGTTATATAAACATGGGTCCGCAAATCAATAGCTTAACAAATACAAAGTGTTGAAGTTTATAACAAATGTGACTTTTCTAAAATATCTCTGAAAACGATAAATGTGGAATGATGAAACCTATGCTTATGACTTATCTAACTAAAAGTAAAAATGAGATGAGATTCTTACATGAATACATGGCAGAGATACTGGAAATCGCTCTCATTAAAAACTCCAGAAATTTGTAGTAGGTGAATATTTTGAACCATGTACGCTGTACCTCCTTGCAAAATATTCCCAGAAAAATCATATATTTCATACTAATCTAAAATCTAACCATTTTCGAATTATTATAATACTATTTTAACATCCATTAACGTTACTAAGCATTTTTTTCTTAATATACGAATTAAAATACAACGTAATCATCAAAAGTCCGAGAAACTAATTGACGCATTTTTTTCCAGGCCATACCGCCTACTAACTCTAACAAAATGCAGAATTTTTACGCCATTAATGTTTTTCGTATTGTCATTGTTAAATGAACTATTTTTAGAAACGGGTAGTTCTACAGTTATTTTATATTTGTGCAGTGTTTGCTAACTTTAATGAAAATTAAGTAGAGATAAAAAAAATTAAGATTAACTGTTTTTTCTTGGAGAACTCAATAATTATTGTTGTAATTTTTAAGACTGGCTATTTGGTGATGAATCAGTGCCATTTCAAAACACACACACACAAGAATTGTACGAATATGTTTATTAGAAGAAACTAAATATTTAATATTAAACACGTAATATTAATGATTGAAACATATCATTTGATTTCAAATACAAACACTAGAAAATGAGTTTTTTTGGAGGTCAAAATAAATCGTATACCCCTTAAATTTATGTGTAGAGCCAAAAACATTCTTTAAATAGGGGTAAAGTTATGAATATCAGTATCATTATGGAAAGGAGTATGAATGGGCACTTTGCAAAGCTTGTGCTCTCATTTAGCATTGCCAAAGGCTTCCCCGAAGGGGTTGGTACGCCTTCTACACCCCTTCTACTTCTATACCCTTCCGGACATAGATCTGCGTCATGAAAGCTTCTAGTTTACAAGCTCTTAAGATTGTAAGGGAGACATGGTGGAGGGTAAACCTAGCCAAAGAACCAACCCCCTAGAAGGATGTAAACTACCCTCTGCTGGACGGCTTGGAGAAATGTGTTGGACAGCAAATTTTTCTTGATTTTAGTGCTCAATGGTCTCAGTGCACTGAACAGAACAGCCCTCAACTGCATTGCTCGACATCGCTACTCAAATACTTACTTTTAAGGGATGTAAACCGGTTTCTACAAATGTATGAGGATTTTCTGTAGGATAGGTTCTCTAATTTTGGATATTTACATAACCTTACATATGGAACCATGCTTCGTCAATGAAAAACGATAAGTCCAACAAATTATTGTTATACATGTTTGCTATATACCACACACAGTACTCTAATAGTCTACCATATCTATGGAAAATAATTCCTGCACAACAGTTGCTTTATATGGGTGTAAATGTAGTTGTTTTTTTTTAAAGTTTTATGAAATGTTCCAAGTTCCCTAAACTCAAAATTTTAGGATATTATCTATACCTACTTCAATCTAATCTCAAATTCAAATAAAATTAAAGTTAAAATATAAGAGACAGAAAGAATATTTGCACGAACTTAACAAAAAAATTACCTGTTTAAGCAGACAACTTGATACCGACTTTGTAGGATTGATTTATTCGTTGCTGTATATTATCGATGGCATTTTCTGTAAATACAGTTGGTCTTCCCGTAGATTTTCCGTTGCAAATGCAGTGTTTGGTTTCAAATCGTTTGACAATAACACATTTTCGGTTTAAGAAAGGGACATAGTTAATGTTTCTTCAGTTCGAGTTCCATTTCGAAAATAAGGCATCTTGTTCTGGAGTAAAATATTATTAACCTCAAAATTTTGTTTCTGTTGTCACTTACCAGTAATCCGACAAAGTGTTAAAAAAGTTTAGCTGTGAAATATGTACGACTTCAATGTACATATCAAATAGGGAACTACATATAAAACAATGATAGAAAATGAAATAAAACAATAACAGACACGGATGATGGACGCTACTGAAAAATGCGCAAATATCAATTTAAAAATGCGCAAATATCAATTTAACGTCATCGTTCATACTGATTCGTTTACAATAATCAGTAGCAAACTATTGCGATTACACTCGCAATAATGCGATCGCTGATTGGTTGAATGATATATCGTGAAAAATTATACCAATCATGAGCCGGTAAAACGAAATGTTCGTTTTAACGTAGTTCTGATCTTATTTATTTAATATTAATGCCAACACGAAGGGAAGAAAAATACAACAAAATTTCTGGTTTTATGTGTTTAATGTATTGAGTGTTGTGTTTTTTTTTTGCTTTTGTTTTATTTCTGTAATTATTATTTAGATTTTACTGTACATTGTTTAAATACAACTTTCTTTTCTTTCTTACCTCGTATATCTAATTAATTTTTTTTTTTATATTATACCCTTGCTAGCTGCCACTTAGATTTTGCTTTAAGTCTTATCTCAGGAGTCGGTTCACTTTCTTTACTTCAGGACTTGTAGCATACAGAACAAGAAAAAATAGAATTTTTAAGAATTTACAATATTTATACTTTTCTTTAAAAAATTTATCAGTTATCGTGATTATATCATAACAAAAAAACAAAACAGAAGAAAATTTTTAAATTGATTGGCTTTCCTTCAGAAATATTTTCATACAATTTAATTTCTAATTGAACAAAAATAAAGAATATTTTATTTGCTATTACTTTTCCTTATCCTATTATAACTTTTACAATACAAGAGCTTGGTAGTTTTTTTATTTCTTTTCAAAAATTTTTTTATCTGACTTACTTATGAATACTACTTTCAACACTCGCTCGTATATTGTATTGCATAACTTAAATATCTACCCTTAATAGTATAAAACTGACATTTAATTACAAATGGCCGTCAATGTTCGAGATTATTTGAGCTCATTCAAATTGGATGGTTTTAAAAACTGGTTTTGGGATTTATTTATCTTTAGCTTTATCCAGGTAAGTCCTGTTATTTAGTTTGATCTTTTTTTTTCTTTTATAAGGTAAACTATATCATAATTTCATTGTTTAAGCTATAGCTGTGAATTTTTATTTATTTTGTGCACTTTATTTTTATTTTTAAAGGTACCTGTTGTTCGTTGAGTTCTGCTTTCCTTGCTGGCACGATGGTTTTTTTTATTACCAATTATGGGCCACTGGAATACTCTTGTTACTGCCTTTTTAATGGGTTACAAAATTTTTCTTGCCTGGTGAATTTCTTTGTAGATTTTGAAGATAAACGATTTTTAAGATCACTGGTAAGTTTTATTTTACTTTCTGCCTGTTATATCTTGAATATTATATGATTTTTCTGAGCTACTTCTCATATCTGGCTTCTTCCCAATAAAAAACCAAGCCGTAACTAACAATAAACAATTGTTTTTTCCCCAAGCGTTAGTCTCCTGAATCTGCATCTGAATCTTGTAATTCCAGAACAACATGCTCTTGATGATCCTGAACATGTTCAAAATTTGTATCAATATCTTATAATAGTAGACGTAATCTGAGCATTTTTTAAGACATAATATTGGCAACCACAGTAGCTACAATAGCCCTTCAATACACTAACTACTGATAGCAAGAAGTTTAATTCTACTGAATTATTCGATTTTTTTTTTAATTTAAAGAAATAAATATCTTTCTTTCAAAATATTTTCAGAACCCCATTTAATCGTTTTTTATCACTTATTGTTTCCGAGATCCCAATGGAGACATGTGTCATCAAAAAGGCTCACCCGGTATATCAAAATTTAATGGGATTCACGTTTATTGACCTCTGTCACAGCATATGTAAAATTCTAGTTGAATGTATTGTGATGCGTATATATTTTTATAGCGAATTTAAAAACGTGTCATGCATGTAAATTTACTGATACAGTGAAGGTAAATGAAAAAAATTTTCCTAATTCATTCATTAAGTAATGAGTCTCAGTGAACTGATAAACATTATTTATATAATTACCATTTATCTTATATTTCAGTAGTTACGTGCAAAGTATTTTTCAAAACTGTAACATTTTTAGGACAGTATTTATATTTTAATTGACGCAAATATTTTAATGTGTCAACAATGTCTGTTTTGAAAAAAAAAAACGTGTATCTGATGAGGTATCTATAACAAACATAACAATAATATGTTTAACGTTGTGTAAATTTCACAGTTAATAATAAAACAGGAATTCATAATGCATTGCAATAGTTTCCGCCGTATTGTTGTCGTGCCATATATGTATCAATTATTTTTTGTTTTATAAATTAGATAAGCCTGTGTTTAAATGTAATATGTAACGTTGTTGATTATGTACGATATAATTCACACCCAAATAAATTACTATATGTATAGACTTGTTATTTACACGGGTGGTAATGGTAAATATATATAATTTCACAATCAGTAAAACAACTCCCTAAAATAACTTAATCAAGAAGAATAATTTTCGCAAAACCGTCATTAAAAATAACATTCTTAATTCATTGATAAGTGAACTAAAATTTTACTTTTATAATGTTATCGTGTTAGAAACACTTTTAACACGAGTGTAAAAAAAGCTTTTAACAAAATATATAAATTCTATATAGTAATATACATTCTCCTCAAAATAATAGAAAACTGTATTGATAAATTTAGAAGGAATATATTATTTAGAAACATTAATACCTATTTATTCGAACAGTTACTTATGTTAATTCTCTGAGAGGTAATTGCAGAAGTATTCAGTTTAACTGCAATACTATTGTCGACGTCACCTGATGACGTTGATGTCAAGATAGAAGGGTTCTCTTCAGCAATTGCAGCAATAGAAGAGATACTGATACTGGGAATAATTCTCTCAGCAATTTTATTTTTATTTATAACAGAATCCTCGATGTAGACCTCAACAATGGCTGATTATTTTTTCCATCCACCATGTCGGTTTATTGTAATTAAATTAGCTCCCGAATCTGCTAACAAAGATGACGATCTTCGGAAACAATGGTCAGTAACCTGATTCGAATCTGGCAATTTCAGAAATTCGGCAATATTAGTAGGTTTAATCTTCCCAAAAGTATTTATCCCAACAACAGGTTGAATAGTACATATTGTTACGGTTATATTTGTTTTGGTTTAGAATATTGTGATTTAATTTTAGTTTTTAATTTTTTTAATTTATGTGTTTAATGTATTGAGTGTTGTGTTTTTGCTTTTGTTTTATTTCTGTAATTATTATTTAGATTTTACTGTACATTGTTAAATACACCTTTCTTTTCTTTCTTACCTCGTATATCTAATTATTTTTTTTTTATATACCCTTGCTAGCTGCCACTTAGATTTTGCTTTAAGTCTTATCTCAGGAGTCGGTTCACTTTCTTTACTTCAGGACTTGTAGCATACAGAACAAGAAAAAATAGAATGTTTAAGAATTTACAATATTTATATTTTTCTTTAAAAAAATTTATCAGTTATCGTGATTATATCATAACAAAAACAAAACAGAAGAAAATTTTTAACTTGATTGGCTTTTCCTTCAGAAATATTTTCATATAATTTAATTTCTAATTGAACAAAAATAAAGAATATTTTATTTGCTATTACTTTTCCTTATCCTATTACAAT